>NW_017306291.1:3674242-3699027 GCF_000935625.1 Nanorana parkeri | reverse complement strand
CTGGAGGGCGGGGGGGGGGGCGCCACCGACCCCCCTGCTGTTGTGGAACATTGCGGAGGCATTGCAGGACTGACAGTTACAGGCATGACTTCCAGGCGCAGAGGCACGTTGGGATTTGTAATTATAGCACAGCTGGAGGGCTGGAGTTGCCCACCCCTGCTGTAGAGCCTCATAAATAATTATTTCTAAAATGATAATTTAAAATAAAGAATTAAAACATTTAGTAAATAAAAAAACAAAAACAAACTACAAACCTAAAGTACTCATGGATGTAAAATCCTAATATTTCTCTTTTTTTTTAACTGACGACACAGCTGTATGGAAGCAGGAAATAATTTTTACTGCATGGTATATCTAGATATAGAACAAGTAAAACAAATAGTGAAGGATTCACACTGTTCAACCGATGATGTTTTATACAATTCTCCAGTATAAAATGATGCCACATAATGGAATTGAGGAAATAAGAAAAAATTATTGGTCTGGCTGGGGCCTTCTAGATGTGGGTAGGCTTTTTAAAACTTACTTCCCAGCGCTCACTCGTGCGCGCCATCCAGCGCGCGCATGAGTGGGAAAACTGGTCAAATTTCAAACAGGCAGAGATGGCTCTTTCAATACAAATGTTCTGGCAGCTGTAGAGCCGCCCGATTTTGCATGTGGGTGGGTCGGCCCCCCCCCGGTGCAGGCCCGGGACTGGCACAGCGGCTCTGTGTCAGGAGATCAGTACACAATCTCCCTCTGATCACCTCCCTGGTCTCCGAATGCAGGAAGTGATGTATATTACATCACTTCCGCATTCAGCTGTCATTCCTGGCTTCAGAAGCTGGTGAAGCAGATCTCAGCTTTATCAGCTTCTTTGGGGGTCCCTAGGTGACATCAGGGGTCTTAAAGACCTCTGATGTCTCCATCAAGAGGACCTGCCACTCTAAATTGGCTTGTTATTCCCCTATGTGATAGCAATAAAGTTAAGTGTAAAAGAAAAAAAATAATTATGTTAAAGTCCCCAGCCCCCACATACACAAACATGCATCGGGTGTGCCTACGTGCAAAAATGATGATTGCACCGCATATGTTACATGTCACCGCAGACATCAAAGTGAGAGCAATGATGTTAGGGCCATCAATCACTGTTAACACTAAACTGATGAGCGGTAAAAGCTTTTAGAGCGTCGCCTATGGTCAATTTTGGTTGTGGAAGATTTTTTGCGATTTTGCAAGGAAGGCCAACTTGTCGCTAAAGGACATTGTGGACCGCTAATGAGAAGTGTGCAGAAAGAAAGGAAAAGAACCACCAAAAGTATCTGTAGAAAGAAGAAGTGACTCCATCAATCCATATTGATAACTAGAACACTTCACATTCAAACTGTACGCATACAAATTATTGTCAGGCAAAGAAAATATAACAGTTTCATACTCTGGCATCCCTCGGTTTACATTGCAGTGAGTAAAACATAGTCCTGCACAAGCCTAAAAATGGTTGAGTTTTGGAATTCCAGCACAAAGGGGGGAGAAGCCCCTTGTTGGTATAGGAGGACTGTACTGATAAATAGGAACTTTCAATCACCTTTCTACTGTCTACATCAGCATGATCCACAGGCATTGTAGTTGTGTACTCAATAGTTCACAGCAAACCCAGTCATTCCATAGATACGTCTGATTCAGGGTACTCACGTGTCCGTACATAAACTAAAGCTACAGGAATTAAGACGGGTCATGGGTTGACTTATTAACAACTTGTCAGATCAGCACATGCCGCCTCTCTGCAGACAGTTGGGTTAAAGTAAATAAATTGAATCAGCTTTTTGCAATGAATATAAAGTCGTAAATGAAATAAATCACTTGTATGAGTCCTGAACTATCAGTAATCGAGTCACTTGTATGAGTCCTGAACTCTCAGTAATCGAGTCACTTGTATGAGTCCTGAACTATCAGTAATCGGGTCACTTGTATGAGTCCTGAACTATCAGTAATCGGGTCACTTGTATGAGTCCTGAACTATCAGTAATCGAGTCACTTGTATGAGTCCTGAACTATCAGTAATCGGGTCACTTGTATGAGTCCTGAAAGATCTGTAATCGAGTCACTTGTATGAGTCCTGAACTATCAATAATCGAGTCACTTGTAGGAGTCCTGAAAGATCTGTAATCGAGTCACTTGTCCTGAACTGTCTTATATGGTTAATCTATAAAAAGACTCAAACGGGTCGCCTCCTCATCAAAACTTGTTCAACCTACCTATCCCCCCCCTCCCTTTTTCTTCCTTTGCACCACCCTTATCCCCTACTACTATAACTTTAATTTGTGAACCCAACTTCCTCTCTTCTTAATTTTTTCTTTCCTCCTACCCCTATATTGTTCTGACGCACAAGATGGTATTAGGTACCTGGTGTTGAGACCGAAGGTATGAGGAGGCTCCACTTGCACCCCGTGTCTTGTGGCCTTTGAGATTGGGGACAAAGGCCAGTCGGACAATGAGTGGCACGAGGGCTTTTGGTAGATCAAGTAATCGATGTCAAAACAAGCCGGGGTCAATAGCCAGGAGATCCGATGCGGTACAATAAGGAGCAGGCAGAAGAATATCCAGAAAACAGTCCGAGGTCAATAAGGCAGGCAGCAAGCAAGGATAGTCGGCAAAACAGGAACGAGTCACAATCCAGAGAGATCAGGAGAATACAGGATCAGGCAAAACAGGATACACGGAACACACACAAACTGGAAAGACAAACCAGCAACTAGTGGGCGTTTGAGCTGGGTTTAAATAGGGCCGTGAATCTATCTATGAGGTCACTTCCTGTGCGCAACTTGGCGCGGATTTCCGCACGGCACTACCGACTGCGCATGCGCGTGTTTGTTCTCAACTGCGCATTCGCATGTTTGTTCTCAGCTGCGCCTGCGCGTGTTCGTTCTCAGCTGCGCATGCGCAGAGCGGGACTTTTGCCGACAGATGGTGAGACACCATTGGCTAAGCATTTACCCCAAGGCCACCATATGTGGTACGTCGCCACACAGAATGCCACAACGTCCTTCTCCCCACCTGAGGATCAGACATTTACAGGTTACCACTAGCTTCCTAGCTGCTCCACATCACTTTCATCCATTTTTGATGTTTTATGGAATTTTGACACGTTAGCCGAACACTTTTCAAGGCTTCCATGTCTTCCTCAACAAACCATACTGAATTCCATTACCCCATTGGTCTTATTGTGTTGTATGGTTTTGTGCTAATTGAGGTTGTTCCCTTATAGAGATATCTGGTGCTATGTACCTTGCTTCTCTACAAAAAATAAAATAAGTGATGGAGAAAATGAAAATGTTATGTTGCTGCCCACAGTAATCAAAATTGTGGAAGGTATACACAAGTCATACATGAACATTTCATGTCCATGTTGAATCAAAAATTCTCTGGCTGCCCAGCTTTATAACTTTTTATAGCTGATTGCATCATTATGTTCTGAAATAAAATTCTGATATAGATCATTATTAAGGAATTTAAAGCTCGAGACATCTTAATAAGAACATCAAGTAATAGAGCAACATAGTTGAAGTGACACGTTAAATCAAAATGGCCCAAAATGTTCACCCTGCAAAGGAGATATTTTAATATTCTCGTCTTCTTCTGCCCGCTCACCAATACTTGCTGTATTGCAGAGAAACCACCACTTGAATAACGTATGCCAACGCATCTAGAGTGAATGGGGCCTGAATCAGACACTTTTGCTTCCCGCACCACAGGTTGTGTTTGCTCGGGCCGATTATTTTTCAATAGTGTCTGAACGTTGCTTCTCTTGTCACTTGGAAAAAGTACTTTACCGTAGGGCAAAAGGGGCAACTGCCCGGGGCCCCGTAATTTACAAGGGCCCATAGCAGCTGTCTCTTTTGCCCCGGAGTGGCGGGCCAGAGAGCAGCAGTGGGCTGGGCTATGGGACTCAGGGGCGGACGTACCCGTGGCTAGGGGGGCATAGCACTTTAAATTAAATAGATTAAGCTGGCGTAAGGTCCCGTGCTTTCTGGGGACCTCACTGCTCTGGGGAACCACAGCGGCGCCTGTTTACAGTGCTGCCCACACATGTGCTCAGACTCTCCAAATCTGCCCCTGCTGAGACCCTCCTCCTGAAATATCAAGCAGAGTGGCAGCACAGAGTATGTAGCAAATTCATATACTATTCTGCATTGGGATTGGGGCACCATCAGCAAAATCTTGCCCAGGGCCTAAATAATGTTGAAGACAGTCCTGATTATCATGGCACAATAAAAATTAAAAAAAACAGTTAAGGGTAAAATTATTTAAATAAATAAATAAATATAGGACAGATTTACGTCACAGGTAATAAGTCAAACATTTTCCTCTTTTAACTGTAATAAAAAATTATAACAGTTTATACAATGGTATTGCTACCATTGTATAGAGGAACGCCTTGTAATGAGGCACGTAGAACATCTAACAATCTGCCGCTCCCTGCTCTGCTACTAATGAGGCCACACAAGTGTGTATACAAGGCTGATGGATTTGGTTTATTTATTTTTTATTTAGTTAACGGAATCCTATGAACATCTAAATATACATTATAGACAACCAACTAATCACTATGCAGAAAGGGAATATTCTGAATGTTACCAGTTTCCTTTCGCACTCCATATTCTTAGGTGTCCAGACATCTCCGTTTTCTGTACCGTCATAGTTCATCTCATCATCTGTTGTTGACTACAGTAGGAAAAAATAAGAAAATGGGGGGGGGGGGGGAACCCCACACACTGTTTTTTCATTTTCACATTTAAAAACAACCTAAACCAAATCCAAATAGATTCAATTGGATCTGAGTTCTGAAAATGAGAACTTTGGATCGATTCGAATATCGAACAGATCAGAAATTGTAGAAAAAAAAACAAATCCGAATAAAAACAAAAAGTTCAGTTTAATATTTACTTTTTGACCACAGATACCCTTTAAAAGTAGTTGCTTCATTTACCTTACCCCCAGCTGGCTGCCATCTTCCCACCATGATTCAGGTTACGAGTTTCCTCACTTGCAATGCAGGACTGCTGGTCCTGCATTGTATGTGATGATGTCAGAGTATGGCTGGCAGATGAAGCTGTGAAGAGAAGCCGCTTCAGGGGACCGGTCTTACGAAGGGGATGCAGGACAGCTGGTCCTGCTTTGTATGTGATGATGTCAGTGTGGCCGACAGATGAAGCTGTGAAGAGAAGCCGCTTCAGGGGACCGGTCCTACGGAGGGGATGCAGGAGAGCTGGTCCTGCATTGTATGTGATGATGTCAGAGTATGGCCGACAGATGAAGCTGTGAAGAGAAGCCGCTTCAGGGGACCGGTCTTACGAAGGGGATGCAGGACAGCTGGTCCTGCTTTGTATGTGATGATGTCAGTGTGGCCGACAGATGAAGCTGTGAAGAGAAGCCGCTTCAGGGGACCGGTCCTACGGAGGGGATGCAGGAGAGCTGGTCCTGCATTGTATGTGATGATGTCAGAGTATGGCCGACAGATGAAGCTGTGAAGAGAAGCCGCTTCAGGGGACCGGTCTTACGAAGGGGATGCAGGACAGCTGGTCCTGCTTTGTATGTGATGATGTCAGTGTGGCCGACAGATGAAGCTGTGAAGAGAAGCCGCTTCAGGGGACCGGTCCTACGGAGGGGATGCAGGAGAGCTGGTCCTGCATTGTATGTGATGATGTCAGAGTATGGCCGACAGATGAAGCTGTGAAGAGAAGCCGCTTCAGGGGACCGGTCTTACGAAGGGGATGCAGGACAGCTGGTCCTGCTTTGTATGTGATGATGTCAGTGTGGCCGACAGATGAAGCTGTGAAGAGAAGCCGCTTCAGGGGACCGGTCCTACGGAGGGGATGCAGGAGAGCTGGTCCTGCATTGTATGTGATGATGTCAGAGTATGGCCGACAGATGAAGCTGTGAAGAGAAGCCGCTTCAGGGGACCGGTCTTACGAAGGGGATGCAGGACAGCTGGTCCTGCTTTGTATGTGATGATGTCAGTGTGGCCGACAGATGAAGCTGTGAAGAGAAGCCGCTTCAGGGGACCGGTCCTACGGAGGGGATGCAGGAGAGCTGGTCCTGCATTGTATGTGATGATGTCAGAGTATGGCCGACAGATGAAGCTGTGAAGAGAAGCCGCTTCAGGGGACCGGTCTTACGAAGGGGATGCAGGACAGCTGGTCCTGCTTTGTATGTGATGATGTCAGTGTGGCCGACAGATGAAGCTGTGAAGAGAAGCCGCTTCAGGGGACCGGTCCTACGGAGGGGATGCAGGAGAGCTGGTCCTGCATTGTATGTGATGATGTCAGAGTATGGCCGACAGATGAAGCTGTGAAGAGAAGCCGCTTCAGGGGACCGGTCTTACGAAGGGGATGCAGGACAGCTGGTCCTGCTTTGTATGTGATGATGTCAGTGTGGCCGACAGATGAAGCTGTGAAGAGAAGCCGCTTCAGGGGACCGGTCCTACGGAGGGGATGCAGGAGAGCTGGTCCTGCATTGTATGTGATGATGTCAGAGTATGGCCGACAGATGAAGCTGTGAAGAGAAGCCGCTTCAGGGGACCGGTCTTACGAAGGGGATGCAGGACAGCTGGTCCTGCTTTGTATGTGATGATGTCAGTGTGGCCGACAGATGAAGCTGTGAAGAGAAGCCGCTTCAGGGGACCGGTCCTACGGAGGGGATGCAGGAGAGCTGGTCCTGCATTGTATGTGATGATGTCAGAGTATGGCCGACAGATGAAGCTGTGAAGAGAAGCCGCTTCAGGGGACCGGTCTTACGAAGGGGATGCAGGACAGCTGGTCCTGCTTTGTATGTGATGATGTCAGTGTGGCCGACAGATGAAGCTGTGAAGAGAAGCCGCTTCAGGGGACCGGTCCTACGGAGGGGATGCAGGAGAGCTGGTCCTGCATTGTATGTGATGATGTCAGAGTATGGCCGACAGATGAAGCTGTGAAGAGAAGCCGCTTCAGGGGACCGGTCTTACGAAGGGGATGCAGGACAGCTGGTCCTGCTTTGTATGTGATGATGTCAGTGTGGCCGACAGATGAAGCTGTGAAGAGAAGCCGCTTCAGGGGACCGGTCCTACGGAGGGGATGCAGGAGAGCTGGTCCTGCATTGTATGTGATGATGTCAGAGTATGGCCGACAGATGAATATGAGTCCTGAACTATCAGTAATCGAGTCACTTGTATGAGTCCTGAACTATCAGTAATCGAGTCACTTGTATGAGTCCTGAACTATCAGTAATCGGGTCACTTGTATGAGTCCTGAACTATCAGTAATCGGGTCACTTGTATGAGTCCTGAACTATCAGTAATCGAGTCACTTGTATGAGTCCTGAACTATCAGTAATCGGGTCACTTGTATGAGTCCTGAAAGATCTGTAATCGAGTCACTTGTATGAGTCCTGAACTATCAATAATCGAGTCACTTGTATGAGTCCTGAAAGATCTGTAATCGAGTCACTTGTATGAGTCCTGAACTATCAATAATCGAGTCACTTGTAGGAGTCCTGAAAGATCTGTAATCGAGTCACTTGTCCTGAACTGTCTTATATGGTTAATCTATAAAAAGACTCAAACGGGTCGCCTCCTCATCAAAACTTGTTCAACCTACCTATCCCCCCCCTCCCTTTTTCTTCCTTTGCACCACCCTTATCCCCTACTACTATAACTTTAATTTGTGAACCCAACTTCCTCTCTTCTTAATTTTTTCTTTCCTCCTACCCCTATATTGTTCTGACGCACAAGATGGTATTAGGTACCTGGTGTTGAGACCGAAGGTATGAGGAGGCTCCACTTGCACCCCGTGTCTTGTGGCCTTTGAGATTGGGGACAAAGGCCAGTCGGACAATGAGTGGCACGAGGGCTTTTGGTAGATCCAGTAATCGATGTCAAAACAAGCCGGGGTCAATAGCCAGGAGATCCGATGCGGTACAATAAGGAGCAGGCAGAAGAATATCCAGAAAACAGTCCGAGGTCAATAAGGCAGGCAGCAAGCAAGGATAGTCGGCAAAACAGGAACGAGTCACAATCCAGAGAGATCAGGAGAATACAGGATCAGGCAAAACAGGATACACGGAACACACACAAACTGGAAAGACAAACCAGCAACTAGTGGGCGTTTGAGCTGGGTTTAAATAGGGCCGTGAATCTATCTATGAGGTCACTTCCTGTGCGCAACTTGGCGCGGATTTCCGCACGGCACTACCGACTGCGCATGCGCGTGTTTGTTCTCAACTGCGCATTCGCATGTTTGTTCTCAGCTGCGCCTGCGCGTGTTCGTTCTCAGCTGCGCATGCGCAGAGCGGGACTTTTGCCGACAGATGGTGAGACACCATTGGCTAAGCATTTACCCCAAGGCCACCATATGTGGTACGTCGCCACACAGAATGCCACAACGTCCTTCTCCCCACCTGAGGATCAGACATTTACAGGTTACCACTAGCTTCCTAGCTGCTCCACATCACTTTCATCCATTTTTGATGTTTTATGGAATTTTGACACGTTAGCCGAACACTTTTCAAGGCTTCCATGTCTTCCTCAACAAACCATACTGAATTCCATTACCCCATTGGTCTTATTGTGTTGTATGGTTTTGTGCTAATTGAGGTTGTTCCCTTATAGAGATATCTGGTGCTATGTACCTTGCTTCTCTACAAAAAATAAAATAAGTGATGGAGAAAATGAAAATGTTATGTTGCTGCCCACAGTAATCAAAATTGTGGAAGGTATACACAAGTCATACATGAACATTTCATGTCCATGTTGAATCAAAAATTCTCTGGCTGCCCAGCTTTATAACTTTTTATAGCTGATTGCATCATTATGTTCTGAAATAAAATTCTGATATAGATCATTATTAAGGAATTTAAAGCTCGAGACATCTTAATAAGAACATCAAGTAATAGAGCAACATAGTTGAAGTGACACGTTAAATCAAAATGGCCCAAAATGTTCACCCTGCAAAGGAGATATTTTAATATTCTCGTCTTCTTCTGCCCGCTCACCAATACTTGCTGTATTGCAGAGAAACCACCACTTGAATAACGTATGCCAACGCATCTAGAGTGAATGGGGCCTGAATCAGACACTTTTGCTTCCCGCACCACAGGTTGTGTTTGCTCGGGCCGATTATTTTTCAATAGTGTCTGAACGTTGCTTCTCTTGTCACTTGGAAAAAGTACTTTACCGTAGGGCAAAAGGGGCAACTGCCCGGGGCCCCGTAATTTACAAGGGCCCATAGCAGCTGTCTCTTTTGCCCCGGAGTGGCGGGCCAGAGAGCAGCAGTGGGCTGGGCTATGGGACTCAGGGGCGGACGTACCCGTGGCTAGGGGGGCATAGCACTTTAAATTAAATAGATTAAGCTGGCGTAAGGTCCCGTGCTTTCTGGGGACCTCACTGCTCTGGGGAACCACAGCGGCGCCTGTTTACAGTGCTGCCCACACATGTGCTCAGACTCTCCAAATCTGCCCCTGCTGAGACCCTCCTCCTGAAATATCAAGCAGAGTGGCAGCACAGAGTATGTAGCAAATTCATATACTATTCTGCATTGGGATTGGGGCACCATCAGCAAAATCTTGCCCAGGGCCTAAATAATGTTGAAGACAGTCCTGATTATCATGGCACAATAAAAATTAAAAAAAACAGTTAAGGGTAAAATTATTTAAATAAATAAATAAATATAGGACAGATTTACGTCACAGGTAATAAGTCAAACATTTTCCTCTTTTAACTGTAATAAAAAATTATAACAGTTTATACAATGGTATTGCTACCATTGTATAGAGGAACGCCTTGTAATGAGGCACGTAGAACATCTAACAATCTGCCGCTCCCTGCTCTGCTACTAATGAGGCCACACAAGTGTGTATACAAGGCTGATGGATTTGGTTTATTTATTTTTTATTTAGTTAACGGAATCCTATGAACATCTAAATATACATTATAGACAACCAACTAATCACTATGCAGAAAGGGAATATTCTGAATGTTACCAGTTTCCTTTCGCACTCCATATTCTTAGGTGTCCAGACATCTCCGTTTTCTGTACCGTCATAGTTCATCTCATCATCTGTTGTTGACTACAGTAGGAAAAAATAAGAAAATAAATCTGTATTGGATTGTAGATAGATTTAAAGAAGGAACATGTCGTCCCGTCCCCCCCCCCCCCCCCCCACACACAACCAATGGGGCACCCCACACACTGTTTTTTCATTTTCACATTTAAAAACAACCTAAACCAAATCCAAATAGATTCAATTGGATCTGAGTTCTGAAAATGAGAACTTTGGATCGATTCGAATATCGAACAGATCAGAAATTGTAGAAAAAAAAACAAATCCGAATAAAAACAAAAAGTTCAGTTTAATATTTACTTTTTGACCACAGATACCCTTTAAAAGTAGTTGCTTCATTTACCTTACCCCCAGCTGGCTGCCATCTTCCCACCATGATTCAGGTTACGAGTTTCCTCCCTTGCAATGCAGGACTGCTGGTCCTGCATTGTATGTGATGATGTCAGAGTATGGCCGACAGATGAAGCTGTGAAGAGAAGCCGCTTCAGGGGACCGGTCTTACGAAGGGGATGCAGGACAGCTGGTCCTGCTTTGTATGTGATGATGTCAGTGTGGCCGACAGATGAAGCTGTGAAGAGAAGCCGCTTCAGGGGACCGGTCCTACGGAGGGGATGCAGGAGAGCTGGTCCTGCATTGTATGTGATGATGTCAGAGTATGGCCGACAGATGAAGCTGTGAAGAGAAGCCGCTTCAGGGGACCGGTCTTACGAAGGGGATGCAGGACAGCTGGTCCTGCTTTGTATGTGATGATGTCAGTGTGGCCGACAGATGAAGCTGTGAAGAGAAGCCGCTTCAGGGGACCGGTCCCACTGGAGGGGATGCAGGAGAGCTGGTCCTGCATTGTATGTGATGATGTCAGAGTATGGCCGACAGATGAAGCTGTGAAGAGAAGCCGCTGCAGAGGACCGGTCCTACAGAGGGGATGCAGGAGAGCTGGTCCTGCATTGTATGTGATGATGTCAGAGTATGGCCGACAGATGAAGCTGTGAAGAGAAGCCGCTGCAGAGGACCGGTCCTACAGAGGGGATGTAGGAGAGCTGGTCCTGCATTGTATGTGATGATGTCAGAGTGTGGCCGACAGATGAAGCTGTGAAGAGAAGCCGCTGCAGAGGACCGGTCCTACAGAGGGGATGGCGTCTGCAAGAGCAAGGGATAAGGCAACTAAAACTGCTTCTGAATGGCACCGTGGCCAAAAATGAACATTTCTCCCAGGGTTAGGCCACCCCTGCTCTGCAGCAAGGGGCATCCCGAGGCCAGGTGCTACCCGGAGCGGGTACCAGGTGACACCCCGCTGTGATGTCATCGCGCATATCTTGGTGATACCTGTTGGCGGACATCTTGGTGATGGACACTGGCAGAGAGAGGAGGGGACGTTCACCTTATCCCGCCGGGTCCCCTCCTCTCTCCTGCAACTTTCGTGCTCTCGGTCCATGACCAAGTGCACGGTGTCACACCTCCAATGGTGTCACCCGAGTGCTGGCCGCGCCCCACATATCCCCCCCCCCACGTGACGCCACTGACGACAGCTGTGGTGGAACTACAAATCCCATGAGAAATTGCAGCCACAGGCATGACTCCCAGAGGCAGAGTGATTTGTAGTTTCACCACTGCTGACGTGCCAGGGTTGCCTACCCCTGATTTAGCCCATGCAGTGTGGGGGAGACTCAGTGGAAGGGCAATTCCAGCTTTAAATATTTCAGTAATCTCCCCTCTGTGATGGGCATGTTCCAACAAAATCGCTTTGCTAGCGGCTTGGGATAATTGGTTGTCTTAAGCTTGTGAAGCTGGAAAGGGGATCATAAAACAAATCATTACCAGAGAATTAACGGACGCATTAGGTAAATCACATCACCACAATGCGAAAAAGAATGCGTCCCGCCACAGCACACGAGTACCTGTCTAAACAACTCCGCTCCCTCCTCTCTGCGAGGTCATGTGACATCCATCACCAGGTATATGTAAAAGTTTTCATATACAAGAGCTGCCGTCTGATCCAACTACTTGTAAAAGGAGGAGAGGTCTATAAAGAATATGTTCTTAGCCTTAGGACTAACTAGACAGCCTTACTGCTGAACCTTTCTTCCCTGGTTCCTCCCTTCATCAGCATTTTAATAAAATAATTAAATATAATTGTTCTATTTTCATTACAGACTTATTTTAATCTCAGTGACCTCATCACTTGCCTTCTGTGCTTCTCTATACAATGCAGGCAGATCATGGACTGTAGGAGAAGCCAGCAGGATGCTGTACATAGCTTCCTGAAACCATCACAGCACCCTGCCTCGGTGTTCCTCTCAAGAGTCATCAGCCCTGATACAAGCAGTGGGCTGGCTCTTGGGAGGAGTTATGCAAATTTTTAAATGATGGGTGAATGTCAGCCTGGAGGAGTGAGCATCCCATTTGCATGCAGACTGCCCTAGGTAATGCCCACATGGGATGCTGAGCAGGCCAGGGACAATCAAGCTGGGGAGGAAAGAGCTGGACAATGATGGACGTCTTCCAGCCAGGAAATAAGACGGCCTCTATCTGACTTCTAAAGCAGATTATGAGAAGCTCACAGTGTGCAGTGAAATCAGAGTAAGCCATTTCAGGAGAGGAGGCGGTACAACTGTGCAAGACTGACAACAGCTGTATGTAAACCAGGGGTGGGACACGCCGGACCTCCAGCTGTGCTTTAACTACAAACCCCAACTTGCCTCTGCAAATCATGCTTGCAACTATCAGTTTTGCAATGCCTCATGGGACTTGTAGTTCCACAGCAGCTAAAGGGCCGGAGCTGCCCACCCCGAATGTAAACACATTGTAGACTTAAATGGGACATAACCGTCCTGCGGGAACAATGTCCCATTCAAGTCTATAGGACTTTAGTGTGCAGGCGCGGACAGCATGGTGCTAGATTTGTACCGGCCGGGCTGTAGACTGCACAGGAGGCCAATCCCATCAGAGGAGGGAAGTACAGACCACTCACCTGTACACCGGCCTCATGTTCCTCCATGTTATCCTTGCTCGGGTACCACCTATGTAGACATCATTCAGGACTGGAGTGTTCTCGGTGCCGGCACTGTGAAGACAGAGAGAGAGGTCAGATTATTAGGGACTCTGGCTGGTCCTATGAGGATCTATAGTCCTCTTCCCAGCCGCGGCTTGTGAATGGAATCAGCTCAGTGTTAATAATCCAATAACCGATCAACATTGTATCCAGTTCTTTCTCACGCCGAATACAAGTGCAAATCATATCACCAAATCACTGAAAACCTTGATTATCACATGCACCCCCTCTCCCAGATAGCAAGGATAACTTGCCACAAACTTGTGTAAGGGTTACATTGTAATTCTTGTTAACTTGCTGCACACATTCCTGGCAAGTTGGAGACTTGCAGAACACTCGCAGCACAAGTTCTAGTTGACACTTTTTGAATTTGTAGCAAATGTGCTTGGCGAGTCTACAGCAAGAGTCCTGCAGGTCTTAAAGGAGAACTAGGAGGTGAGCATACCAAACTAGCTTAGTTTAGGACCAGTGTCATTTATGGTTCGGTTAAGTGTTAGGCCCCATTCACATATGGCCGTAGCAGTAATGCATGTTCCCAGGCCTTTGTTTTCCACATTTGGCTTGTGTCTTCACTGTTCTCCGTTGGGTGTCTGGACGCGCACCGAATATGGGAAAGCAGTACATGGCGCAAATTTGGTGACATGCATTCCATATTTTATTTCCCCCCGCACGGTCTCACGTGCAGGAACATGCAGGAAAAAAAATGTGTTTCCTCAAACTCGTTTGGGTGCCATTACCTAATAATGCCAACGCAAGTGCATTCCGTAATTGTGCATGTATCGTGAATACGCGTTCACTCACGCGTTTGCTCATTTTTGCTCATTTTTTGACAAAGTATTTTGTTTTAATTGTTAATTGTGATCGTTAATAATATTCCATCCATAACAGTAAATGATGGAGGCCATTTTATGCACGTTCACAATTAATATCGTAAGCAAGTACATCATTTCAAAAGTTTCCTCTGTAATCCCGTCCGTGAGCAAATGCAGATGCTGAGGTCAGCAAATCCAACTGGGTAGGCGTTCGACAGAACACCACTCGCTGGGCCTCTTTGGTATCCGAGTCAGTGACTGGCTGCAATCAGGCAGCAGTGGCCCTCTATTCAGGCATATTAGAGGGCCGCTCGCTGGGGCCTCTCCGGGCCCTTATGCCTGAATAAAGGGCCGTCGCTGCCTGATTGCGGCCAGTCGCCGACCCGGATACTGAGGACATCTGTGTCAGCCGGACGTATTGGCAGGGGTGGGCCTCGAGCGGCAGCTCCACCAGCCCCAACGTTAATCCAGCCCTGGACACTAGTTCTGGTGACCCTGCTTACCACCAGGAATTTCTCTCACTTTGGAGAGATTTCCTTTCACTTCCTATTGTGGTTATCACACAGGAAGTGAAGGGAAACCTCCCCAATGGGACACAGATGGCAAAAAATGTTGACAGGTGTCATAACCCTCCATTACTCTATCCAAACTTAACGTTTTGGCTTCAGTTCTACTTTATTTTATCCTTTTATATTCATATTTTATGTGTACTTTACTCTAGGCAGTCTTTGTATTACAAATAGACATTACACTATAGAAACACCCTCTCTTGATGATGAGCTGCCTGGTCCGATACGCGGTGAATCGCTTTCTGATCTGTTATATGTATAAATGTCACATTGAGTTAATTTTCTACAAAGTAACAAAGGAGAAACTGAAAAACGTGAATGCGTAGTCAAGAGCTCCACCTGCTGGCTGGAAGAAATGATGAACAAAGCTTCTATACATTTGGTACAGTCGTCCTTTAATTAGTTGCAGCCCTCCAGGATAAATACTCATCTGCAGCCGCCATCCAGCACAATTCACTAGAAACTGCACAGCCTTTCATTCAAACATCCTGCCGAGTCCTCTTCTTAACGCACATGCATACCACGGCCAGGTTTTTCCTATGGGTGGCCACTGAAAACCTGTTATTTACAGAGATCAATAGCTAAAAGGTGATTCTTTTAATTTAAAAAGATAGGTCAGAGCAATGGCCTGCAGGAGTGAGCATTATTGTACAGAACAACTCATCTAAAGATTCAGTGAAAGACGGTGCTTTAAAGGGACCCACCACTTTTTCCTGTGCTATCTCGGTAGCTAACCCCTAATGCTCTGGGAATCCTTTCTCGTGAATAAATTGTTTCCTTGAAAAAAAAGCACAACTGTGTATTGTAAAGTAGGCATAACATATTAGTTTAAAAGCATTAAAAACCCCCCAAAAAACTAAACTTGCAATAAAAGGAATAGTGAACAAAATCATTCTAGTTTCCCTTTAGTCACAAATGATAAAAGATTACAGCAATCTTGTGCTTCTTCTGCCGCCTTTACCTTCGCCAGGTATACGCCGAACTGGACCCTTCAGGTATATCTAAACCCAAAACTTTTCATTTAGATTAGGGAAAGGTTAAGGCCAGTGTGTCCCATTCGGGAGATTTCCCCACACTTCCTGTCCCAGAGACACAAAAGGAAAATGTGTGGAAAGCTATCCAATCTACTTCACAGTTGTTACAGAAACAGGTGTCCCCACTGGAAGATCTCCCCTCCATTCTCATTCCAGTGATGATGGTGAAACTTTGGATTCCCCATTACTTCCTGTCCCAGTGACTCAGTGCAACGTATCAGATGTTCACCAACCTGCCAAGCCACTTTCTAAACCGGATTTTCCTATTACTTTTCATATATCAGTGATTAAAATCTCTCTACCCTAGCCGGATTTTCCTGATTGTCTTTCCAACTATTGTTTCTACAACCAACGCAAGAACTGCTGGCAAGTACGGCTTGTACTCTTCCTTCTTCTAGACCAGATTATGCAACCAGCCCCCTGTGGAACACCTCCAGGATGTCTCTAGGGGTTCCATGAGCAATGATCAATTTCTGCCTCTCAGATAAGTAAACCAATAATTGTTTAGCCATCTGTAAGGGAAGGATTCATCCCCACGACCACAAATGTCACAAGCCTGCATCTGAGTGACCACAAACACAAGGAACCTTCTTCCAAATGACCACAAACATAAGGAACCTTCTTCCCACAGACCACAAACATGAGGATCCTTCTTCTGAGTGACCACAAACATAAGGAACCTTCTTCCCACAGATCACAAACACAAGGAACCTTCTTCTGAGTGACCACAAATACAAGGAACCTTCTTCCCAGAGACCACAAACATAAAGGAACCCTCTTTCCAGAGACCACAAACATAAGGAACCTTCTTCCCAGAGACCACAAACATAAAGGAACCCTCTTTCCAGAGACCACAAACATAAGGAACCTTCTTCCCAGAGACCACAAACATAAAGGAACCCTCTTTCCAGAGACCACAAACACAAGGAACCTTCTTCTAAGTGACCACAAATACAAGGAACCTTCTTCTGAGTGACCACAAATACAAGGAAACCTTCTTCCCAGGGACCACAAACATAAAGGAACCCTCTTTCCAGAGACCACAAACATAAGGAACCTTCTTCCCAGAGACCACAAACACAAGGAACCTTCTTCTAAGTGACCACAAATACAAGGAACCTTCTTCTGAGTGACCACAAATACAAGGAAACTTTCTTCCCAGGGACCACAAACATAAAGGAACCCTCTTTCCAGAGACCACAAACATAAGGAACCTTCTTCCCAGAGACCACAAACATAAAGGAACCCTCTTTCCAGAGACCACAAACATAATGAACTTTCTTCCCAGTGACCACCAATGTAAGGGACATCCTTCCTACTGACCACCATAAGGGACATCCTTCCTACTGACCACCAATGTAAGGGACATTCTTCCCAGTGACCACCAATATAAAGAACCTTCTTCCCAGTGACCACAAACATAAGGAACATTCTTCCCAGTGACCACAAACATAGGGAACATTCTTCCCAGTGACCACAAACATAGGGACCATTCTTCCCAGTGACCACAAACATAAGGAACACTCTTCCTGATGACCATCACACTAATGAACTATGAGCTGTAGATATAGTAATTATTGGGAGGGGTTCCCTGAGACCTGAAAGATTCTTTGAGGATTCTCCATGTCTCCTCGGTATAGTCGTGCGAAAAGCCGCTTTGGCTGTATTAACTAATTATTATTAACAAGAATAATAAATACCAATCAACAGTATTTGGTAATTTTAAACAGACTCCCGGCGGCAAAAGTCGCCGGGAGTCTGTTTAAACAGCCCCGATGCTGGCGACGTACACTGTACGTCGTCAGTCACGAAGGGGTTAAAGCTGCACGCCAGGCAGTTACGAAAGGCCTAGTTGTGTCATTAGATCCAGAGAGTTCCCCCGCAGTACCTTATGCTGCAGCTTGATGTCCTCAGTCTAATGGCCAGCATCATTCAAACCACTTCCTCTGAGACTTGGGCCCACCTCCAACCTGTGATTGGACAATGAGGAGAAGCCGCACAGTGATGAGCTCCCCTCTCTGTCACTCTGCTTTCCCTTACTATCAGCATGCTTCTTCTTCAGCTTCTTTCTCTCCCACTTCAGCCCTACTGCACAGGACTACAAGAGGCCGATACTAGGTCAACTTCAGATACTTACACTGCTTGCATTTAAAAAATACATTTAGTGATGAATTTAATAATTAGACATGTGCGCAAATTTTTCCCGCAGCTTACATGTCTAATAATGAATGCATTCATTTGTGTCTTTTAGATCTCTCAGCTGTAAATAGAATCATTCTGTGGTGGTCGTCATTTAAGGAAAACTTAAAAATGTGCACTTCCTAGGAATGTATAAATGGCGGTATCGCTTTAAATGCGAGTATACAGAATGGAGCCGTATCCTGCGCCCGTCCCAGCAAACAGCCAACTACTGAATCCCGCAGCCCAGTGACTGCCCTCCGATGAATGCCGCCATTATCCTGCACTAGAAAAACCGTCCTCCTCAGTAAATAAACCCACAGAGGCCGCTCTCAGCGCCGGTCTCCTCGCATTCTGCCAGGTCCATGTCAACGTCAAAGTGTCTGAGAAACGTCTAAAGTGGTTTATGGGTTCATTATTCAGGCCGAGACCTTCGCCGGGGGAAGGTAGAAATAGAAGAAAACCATAATAATCTACAACGTCATCTCAGACATCCTGGAAGGTATCAAAGACACAAATTGATGCAGCTCTGTAACCGTTAAAGAACAACTCCGGGTAACCCTTGCAGTGGGGCTACCCCGGCACTGCAAGGGTTAAGTGCTTGTTTTTTGCCTAGGGTCAAAAATAACAATGTTATACTCACCCGATCCTCAGAGCCGGCTGGCTGCGCCAGCACTCTCTCCTCCCCGTCTCCTCCTCTGTCCCTCAGAGTCCTCATGTCTATACACTGTGGTGGGGGAGGAGGGGGGAAATAAATAAAAACTGGAGCAGACAAAATCTGGAGCAGTTGCCCAGGGCAGACATCCCAACTCTCCCGGGCGCTCCGGGAGTCTCCCGTTATTAGATAGCGGCTCCCGGCCGCCCGGGAGAGAAACCCTTCCTCCCGGAAAGGTTTATCTGCTCGATCGAGCAGATAAACCTTTCCCTGCCATGGAATCCAGCTACTGTATGCATTCTTATGCCTTTTTTTATTATTCTGACAACTGCAACTGTCAGAATACTAAAAAAAAAAAAATCATAAAAAAAAACCCTGCAGATAGCAAAGAAGCTATTGCTTCCTGTGCTATCTGCCATCATTTCAGGGGGGTGCTCTCTCCCAGCCCCCCCTAACCCCCCTCCGCGGATGGGGGGAGGGCACCTCCCTGAAATTGCTTCTTTCAGGTTGGGATCCCTGCCAGGGCAACAAATCAGCTTCTTTCTTCAGTTTGTTCAGTTAAGATTTGAAGACGAAAGATAGAAGCTGATTGGTTACCATGCCAACTGCTCCAGATTTATTAAATTCCCCTCTGTGTATAGAACGTGATGACTCCAGGACCTTAGACCGCTGCAGAGGAGGGGGGAGAGAGAGGCTCCAGGGACCGGTCTATGAGCCAGCCGAGTTCGGCTTTAATAAACCCAATACATGTATTATGTTTGATGCAAGCACCTGAACTTTGCCTGCTATCAGCCTCTTGTAATCCCTGCACAGCAGTGCTCAGACTTCGAGAAGGAGAAGCAGCACAAGAAGCCAGTCAGTGGAGGAGCAGTGCGTATGTGCCAACAAGCGACATGCTGGTAGATGGAGAGAGCAGAGTGGCAGAGAGATGAGCTCAGGAGCTGTCTGCTTCTATTTTCACTGTCCAATCACAGGCTTGGGGGGAGGGACAAGACCTGTAAGTATTACTGAACTGCAGCAGAAAAACATTAGGTCTCTTACCTTGCTAGACAGGGCCGTGCTGCATGGTAGAGCTGTGTAAATCTCAGATCTGAATGGACAGAAAGTCAAAGATTTTGGCAGAGAATACGGACTGGATCTGCGGATTGCCAGGAGGGAAGTTATGAAATGCAGAGATTCTTCCTGGAGTGGAGTCCATATCCTCTATGGGTGTGTATGAAGATTGGAAGAATAATGAATTACTGACAGCATGAGGAAGGATTCCAGGACAGGGAAGGAACAGGGGAAGTCCGAGAGGTATGACACGGTGACAGGAGAGGAAGTGGAGCAAAGGTTTTGGTTGGGTGTATAACCAGCCAGACTGGGGAGGTAGATACAGGACTCTGAACAGGATCCTCCATTACCTGCCGAGCCGGTTCCATCCATAAAGGAGAATTTACAAACATGATTCAGATTTATGATCCTGACAGATGACGCGTTCCGCCCGTTCGCATCGCCCTCTTCATGGCAATAAGCCTAAACGCAAATATTCCCCTCTCAGCACAATGGGTAGGTTATGGAAAGGCAACGGTTAAAGAAGGACTCCAGGTTTAGAAAAAAAATCTGAACCCCTGCAGTGTGGGGGTAGTGCCCCATAGGGGTAGTGCTCATTTTGGTCAGGGGTGAAAATAAAGACGGTACACTCACCCGATGCTCGGTCCTGCGGCAGTCAGTACTCGTTTCTCTCCTCCTCGGTCCTGCGGCAGTCAGTACTCGTTTCTCTCCTCCTCGGTCCTGCGGCAGTCAGTACTCGTTTCTCTCCTCCTCGGTCCTGCGGCAGTCAGTACTCGTTTCTCTCCTCCTCGGTCCTGCGGCAGTCAGTACTCGTTTCTCTCCTCCTCGGTCCTGCGGCAGTCAGTACTCGTTTCTCTCCTCCTCGGTCCTGCGGCAGTCAGTACTCGTTTCTCTCCTCCTCTGCTCCGGCTGGGGTATGACCCTTGGTGTCCTCACATCTAATGGACGTGCATTATGACATCACGGGTCCATAGACTGCCAGGACCCGGGGGTGAAGAGACTTACCTGTGACTCCGCCGCTCGCTCCCGTCCGAAGACCTGAAGATTCTCGAGCAGCCGTGCAGGATCATGGGGCGGGCGCATGCGCAGTTCAGATCTTCGGCCGGGAGAAGAGGAGGGTCACAGGGTAAGTCAATCCAGGCAGCGTGCACCCGCACAGACACCGTGGGACACAGGAGACACAGCAGTCGGCACTGGATCAGAGGCACGGTACCTGCACTGGAGGGACTGCTGGAAACTACTGGAAAGAAGAAGATGATCGGATCAGGAGGCATCATTTAAGGTAAGTCCTTACACCAACATTGGGGGGAGGGGGAGTTTGACATTAATGTCACTTTAACCCTTACAGTGTGAGGTTAGCCCCACTGCAAGGGTTCATTCTTAAAAGTCCTGGAGTTCTTCTTTAAAAGGTGCCCACGCAATGTAACTTATTATCAGCCTCTTGCATTTGTTGTATAGCAGGGCTCAGAGAAGGGGAGAGAGAAGCAGCACAAGTAGCCAATCAGGAGAGGACAGAAGAATGACAAAGAGAGGAGGTCATCGGTGTGCTGCTTCTCCTTTCACTGTGCAGTCACAGGGGGTGGTGAGGGGGACCTGGAAGTGAAACTTTAGCAAAGAACATTTTGCATCCCCTGCCAGCCTGGACTGCACTGTGTGGCAGGGATGTGGAAATCTCATAAGATGGAGATACCCGATATCTTTTGCAGCTCCGGAGGAATATATTTAAAAGGAAAGTTTTTGTGCCCAGCGTTTAGCTTTAAAGTTTTTGTCTTCGATGCTCAGCTGTAGGCCTAGATCAGCCTTTTCCAACAACGGTGCCTTGTGGCTTCCTCAGGGGTGCCTCAAAATGTTGTAGTAGTGGGACTGTGATGTGAAGGGGGAAATAAAGACTGAGGTAACGGGGCTCCTGATGCAAAGGCGGGCCCCTGATGCAAAAGGGGCAACCCACTTTTTTGTGTTCTTGTGTGGGGTCCCCTTTAAATTCTATAACATATTAGACTGGGGTGCCTCAGGATTTTGCATACTGTTAAAGGGTGCCGTGACAAAAGAAAAAAAAAAAAAAAAGGTTGAGAAATGCTGCCCTAGAGGACCGTGAGGCCTCATTCACTGTAGAGGCCAGTACAGCATGAAGGAGGTGTTTGTTTATGCGCATGGGAGCGATAGGTGCCTACGTGCGGCCGCGGTCAGCAGACCGTCAAAAATCAAGGCTGATACATGAAAGTGGTGGTACATGTTTTTCCACACATACGAGTGTATACATGCCTACAGGAACGGATTCATGACCCCAGATACAGTCTGTCTGCCTCCGGGGGTGTACATCTGTGTCTATATGGCTGCACACAGGGCCACCCTTATAATGAGGCAGCCTAAAGCCCCGTTCACACTGAGAAGACTTTTTATTTCTAGCAAGAGATAGTTACATCAGATTGTTGAACTAAAAGTCAACCTGCTAAAAGACAGAAAGGATGATCTTCTATTTCCGGTTCCATCCTGAAACAGACAGATACGAGGCTGGACGGACCGCCTGGGAACCGCACAAACCAGTTCTTGCAGCAGCCAGTCCATGATGACATGACAGACGTACCCCCGCTGTCACGATATCTGCTTCATGTTCATACAATATGACGTAATAGCGTGTGCACAGCAAAGGTCTACCATAGGCATTCCAAACATAATTATATGTGATTTATGTCTGTCACCAAGAACACCCGTGTCTTCACATTCTTGTTGCCGGGGAACAATGCGTTTCCTTGGTTTAACCACTTCATGACCGAGGGCTTTTTTTTTTGTTTTTTGCACCCATGTTATAATCCACATTTTAGGCCTGAAAATTACCTCAAACCCCCAAACATGATATATTTTCTGAAAGCCAAGACTCTGTAGAATAAAATGTTGGCAGTTGCAAATTTTTTATGTTGCACGATATTAGGGCAACTCATCATCAAACCCAAACATTTAGTGAAAAATGCAGTTAAATGCCCCAAAGCACAATAAAATACCCATTAAAAAAACAAAATATAAAAGATGAGGTTACAATGAGTAAATAGACCCAACATGCCCAGGTAAAAAATAGTAATTCAGTACCCCAAAAAGTCCATAGACTACTCTTTAAAAGCCCCTGCAGGTCATCTGTTTAGAAATATTCGTAAATATTGGCTCTAGAATTATTGCTCTCACTCTGGCATGCGTGGCAATACCCAACATGTGTAGCTCGTTTGTCGTTTTTGTACGTAGGTGCACCCGACGCGTGTTTACGTTATGCACGTGCTTGCAGGGGGGCTGGTGACTGTCACTTTTTTAAAAATCTTTTTTACATTTATTTAATTTATTATTTTTAAAAACTGTTTTGTTTTTTTCTTACTTTACTTTAATTGCTATCACATAGGGGGGCTTACAAGACCCCCATGTGTTAGCATACTGGCAGTGACAGGTACGCTTAAAGGAGAACTATGAGGTGAGTGCTTTTCACTCTGCCTCATAGTTCTAGCCGACCTGTGACAATGAGACTGTCACAGGTCGGCTCAGTAGATCGGGAGGTGAGCGAACACATACCGGCGTTCGCTCACCTCTCGATCCTATCACGGCTCTCTGCCGTAACAGGGGAGGGGCTGGATTCCCCCCTCCCCACTCCGATCCTCCGGCGCTGACTGGCGGAACGGACAGGGGAGGGGGCGGGTACAGCTGGCTCTGCCTCTAGATAGGCAAAGCCAAGTGTCAGTCACGCAGCTGGGCGGATCTCGGCACAATTGTCGGGATCCTCTTCAGCTGCAGCTCGCGGTATACTGAGCCTAGGGTGACGGGAGGACGCTAGTTTGTGTCCTCCCGTTAGCCTAAGGAGAACTATGCGGAAAATCCCTAACCCCATAGTTCTCCTTTAAGGTGATATTGGGGCCCCTAGTATCACCTTTACACTCTAAATACGCTATTGAAGTGCAGATCGCACTTCAATAGCTTATTGCTGGGCTCCAGGAGCTGAGCACTGACAGCTATGGGACTGGAAGTGATGTAATCTGCATTGCTCCCCGCTCCATTGTGTGGCGGAGGGGATCGGTGAATGGATGTTCGCCGATCTCCTCCCCAGCTTCCCACCGACACCCTAAATGACAGTCCCGGGCCCGTAGGAGTGGCAGCGGAGCCCGGGAAACACAGCGGGGGTGTCGGGCGGGCAGTTTGCGGGCCCGTAGAAGCGATCTGGCTGAGTCGCCAGAAGCGCTTCTATTGTAAAGCCAACCCGCCTTCAAGAGTGAGCCGCCAGTCGGATGGCAAGTGGTTAAAAAGTGAACTGGTGTACGCATGCTGTTCATGCAGACATAGATGTCTGTGTCCCTGGTGATTTCTAATAAAACAAGAAGGGTTCAGCCCCATCCTGACCGGTAACAGTCTACAGCCGCTTTCCAACAACCTGTATTAACCTTTTCCCTGCCAGTGACGTAAGGCTTATGCTGCCAGCAAGAGCATGAACCTGTGAGCGGACTCAGTCGCTATGGCAACCAGGAGCTTGTTTACATTCCAGTAGAGTCTTTCTTGTGAATGTGATTTGGGCCTCCCATAATATTGTGTAGTAACGTGTCATCCCTCTCCTCCCGACATGGTTTGGCCCACCTGGCCGCCAGGGACCTCAATGGCCGATGTCAGTAGGGAGCGCAGAGGAGGATGAGCGAAAATCCATTTTCACTGATTGTCTCTGTGAAAAATCTAACAGGCCCCTCGATTTCTCCTTAAAGAGAACCTGTCACTTCCATTGTGACATCAGATAGTGGTGGGATTGTCAGCCCCTCTGTGATAGCAATAAAGTTAAAAAAAGTTTTAGAAAATAAAGTTTTATTTAGGAAATAAAAAAATGACCCCCCCTGTAGCTATGAACATAAACACAGGACGGGTGCGTCTGTGTACAAAAACAATGATTGCACCCCGGGCGTCCCTACCTTTCATGCTACCTGGGGCCATTGGAAAGGGGAGGGTTTAGTGGGGTTGCCCCCTGGCAACTGGTGATGTCAGTGAACTTGACGGGAAGCCGAACAGAGCGTCACTGGTTGCTAGGAGCTCTTAGCAACCTGTGACGCAGTGGCCAACCCTCCCCACACCTGCCACGCCCCCTATTGAGATGCCGCCTGAGGCAACTGCCTCATTATAGGGCCGGCCCTAATTCCGCCACAGAGGTTACATAACATTGCGGAAGCCGGAGCGTGAGTAATAACTCCAGGGCCACCATCACGGCTCAATCTAAACTAATGACATGAAAAGGCTTTTAAAGCAGCTTCTAGGGACAATTGTAGTTATTTCGCCTTGTATTTTTTGAGGTTTGAAATATTTGGTATTTATTCAATGCAACCTCATCTTTTATATTTTATCCCCCCCCCCCTC
>NW_017306291.1:3663540-3674160 GCF_000935625.1 Nanorana parkeri | reverse complement strand
AAAACAAAACAAA
This sequence comes from Nanorana parkeri, assembly GCF_000935625.1. Classification (NCBI taxonomy): domain Eukaryota; kingdom Metazoa; phylum Chordata; class Amphibia; order Anura; family Dicroglossidae; genus Nanorana; species Nanorana parkeri. The sequence goes on along the minus strand of NW_017306291.1, from coordinate 3,674,147 downwards.
CAAAAAACCCCACAGGTACCATATGGTACTGAAATGAATTGGAGTATGTTCTATTGACAATTTGGGTTTGAGAAACAGTTGCGGTAATATCACGCAACCATACACCGAGGGTGGGCAACCTCGGCCCTCCAGCTTTTGTGGAACTACAAGTCCCATGAGGCATTGCTAGACTCTGACAGTCACAGGCATGGCTCCCACAGGTGGAGGCATTTTGGAGTGCAGAGGTTGCCTATCCCTGCCATACAGCCTCCTGTGCTGGGCACATGCTTCCCCCTCCTTGCATCGTGGGCCTGGCCAATCAGCAGGTCAGATGCAGAGCATTGCATTATGGGTAGTGTATTCACGTTGCTGCTACACACATTTCGTCTGTTAGCTGGGGTTGCCACCCGTCCAGTTTTCAGGGGGGGCTCTGCGCCTCTAAGGTCAGGTGACCTCGGCGTCCGCATCTGTCAGAAAATGTATCTGTGTCTTGTGTCCGGGTGCCTGCTGGCTGGACACCCGGACACAAGACTCCAAGACTGGACATTCTCTGACACATGCGGACGCCGAGGTCCCCGAGGTTTACACAGGCACCCAAAATCGCGCTTGCTGGGGACCCCGGCATCCGCATCTGTCATTGCCTTCTCCTCCTCCAGCTCCCTGACCATGTGCTGCCTGCCTGGTGAGACACCATAGCCCAGACAGCCCGTCTGAGAGTCGCACAGCCCGTCTGAGAGTCGCACAGCCCGTCTGAGAGTCGGAGCGGGGAGAGGGGAATCCAGCCCCTCCCCTGTCACGCCAGAGAGCCGTGACAGGATGGGGAGTAGAGCGAACGCCGGTATGTGTTCGCTCACCTCCCGATCTACTGAGCCGACCTGTGACAGTCTCATTGTCACAGGTCGGCTAGAGCTATGAGGTGAGTGAAAAGCACTCGCCTCATAGTTCTCCTTTAATGTGCCCATACACCTGCCAATTATCGTACGATAATCGCGGGTGATCCCGCGATCGTACGATAATTGGCACGTGTATGAAAGGCGTGCAACCATTTCTACTGTACGGTTGCACGTCTTTTGTCTTCCGAGCACACTCGAGAATCGTACGATTTTCGGCGGGTTAGTGGGTGCTCGGAAGACAAATGCCAATCAGATTGTACAATGTATGGTCAGCCTAACAATCAGGTTGTACAATGTATGGTCAGCCTTACAATCAGATTGTACAATGTATGGTCAGCCTTACAATCAGATTGTACAATGTATGGTCAGCCTTACAATCAGATTGTACAATCTTTGGTGGATCCCCCTTTCCCATTGATGAAATCCGTGTAATAATAAGTCCCGCCATACACATGACAATCTGACCGCGCAATCTGCATACAATCTGCCAGAAGAAAGAAGAAGGACTTCTAAGATGGCCATACACCATACAATCTGATTGCACAATGTGTGTGGGGTGAGCTGTAAAGACTTCCCTCCCCGCGGGCGGCCCGATCTGCAATGGTTTTCATTGGGACGGACATATTTGTTCCCGTCATTCCAATCGTATAGTTTGGAGAACAAATCGGTTTCTGTATGAACGTTACAAACACGTTATCGGCTGCTTGGTGACCATCAGACTCAGGCCGGCTCCCAGCAGAAGAAGTCTAAAGGCCATACACTGTACAATCCGATTGTACAATCTCCTGTAAGCTCACCACACACGTTACAATCTGATTGTACAATCTCCTTTAGATCTGCCAACAGGTATGTTGTACAAGCGTCTTCCTGATTGGATGCCGATTGATTGAATAGTTCAGGTAGATTCTCCTATTACATCCTTTCGGTGGATCTAAAGACGATTGTACAAAGATTGTAACGTGTATGGTGAGCCTTAGATCTACCAAAGCAATGTAATACGAGGACGAGTCTGAACCATCCAATCAATCTATATCCAATCAGGATGGCCCTTTGCACTACATAGCTGATGGCAAATCTAAAGGAGATTGTACAATCAGATTGTATGGCTGATCATAAACTATACAATCTGATTGTACAATTTTGAATTGATCATAATAGGACATACACAGTACAATCTACATACAATCAAAACAGTAGATTTATTAAAAGAAAGAAATCTTCTTAGAAGGACTTCTAATCTGGCCACGCACACCGTACAATCTGATTGTACAATCGCCTTTAGAGGCCATGTACTATAAAGCTCTACCGACACCAACCAATCTATATCCAATCACACCACATACTGATTGGTGGATCTGTAGGAGATTGTACAATCAGATTGTAACGTGTGGGGCAAGCTTTAAAGACACCCGACCCTTACCGTTCTTATCTGTGGGCCCGATCTGCCCGATCCACATTCCATCCGTCTGGTCTGCTCATCCCACGCAAACAGCCTTAGGAAGATTGTACAATCATATTGTAACACGTGGGGGGTGACCTTCCATTTCCATACAATCGGGCATGCTCCTACAGTCGTCGGTAGATCTGGAGAAGATTGTACAATCAGATTGTAGCGTGTGTGGGGCGGGGGGGTGAGTTGCGCAGCAATCGGGCATGCTCCTGTACTACGCAGTTGTCGGTAGATCTGGAGAAGATTGTACAATCAGATTGTAGAGCGTACGGCAGGACACGCACATCGCTAATCAGAAACGACTACAGCAGATCACGTCACCGCGGCCGGTCGTGTTTCCCGGACGCAACTTTAGCCTGGACCGGACGCCGAACGGTTAAAGCGATTCCCCGTAATAAACGGCTCGGAGGAAAACGATACAAAGAATTCCCGAATCTTTTATCAGGATCCCGTTCGGGACGATCCGCCGACGAGGAACGCCGATCGGAGAACAAACCGCTGCACTCACCGAAGTTCTCTGACAGCCAACGTGACTCTGTTGTGTTCTGAGCCGGCAGATATGAGTCCTGTGTGTGTGTGAGCCGGCCTCCCCCAAGAGGACACGCCCTTTAAGTACTCGCGTACCCCTCCCCCCCCCAGACACAGGGCGACTCAACTACAACAGGAGCAGAACCCTCCAGCTGTTTCAGAACTACAAGTCCCATGAGGCCTTGCAAGACTCTGACAGCCCCAGGCATGGCTCCTGGAGGCAGGTGCATGATGGGATGCGTGGTCTCAGCACAGCTGGAGTGTCGAGGTCGCCTGCCCTTTCTTTACAAGGTCCAGCGTCAGAACAAGGTCGCTGGCAGCGTTCCCCGGCGGCGGCGGAAAGGGACGCAACGCCGCCGATTCGTCGCACTCCCCACAACGCCGACATCCTAATCCCCAAACTGCTGAGCGATTTAACCCCTTGTTACCCGTAACCTCCGCAGCTCCTCGGTGTTGAAGCTACTGCTGACGAGGAGTTAGAGACTCCTCGTGATTCCAGATGAGCACCATTGAGAGATTTCTACCAAGCCCCCCCCCCACCTCCCGAAATTTCAGAAAGATTTTGACCAAATGCATTGAAGTCAATAGGGAGGGGGGGAGGGGGAGGGGGGAATTTGTGGTTTTCGGATGTTTTTTAACCACTTCACGTCCGGAGTGTTTTTTGATCTGTTCCGCACATGTGTTATAAGCTGCCCAGAAAATGACTTCTGACCCCCGAATAACGATATGTTTTCTGAAAGCGGAGGACCTGGAGAATAAAATGGCGGCAGACGCAGCTTTTTTATGTTGCGCGACATTTGCGCAAATGTTTGTCAAATCGATATTTTCAGATTTAAAAAATGACTGTAAACTGTATCTAATGAACGCAGACGCAGCGTATGACCCGACTTTGTGGTACGCTGTAGAAGAGAGAAGTGAGCCGAGGAAATAGACACCAGATATGTCAAGCCTTAAAATGGCGTGTGCCCGTGAAATGGGGAAAAACGCTCTTTTTCGCCAAATGCAAAAATGCAATTTTTTCGCCAAATGCTAAAACGAAAACCATGCGCTAAACGACATTGCACGTAGAAGTGACGCTCGTTGCCACACATTCACAGGCATTTGTTTCCTGCGTTTGGCGTGTGTCCCCATTGATTTCAATGAGTGCCGCACGTGCGACAAACACAGTAAAGAAACTTATGTAGGAGATAAAATCAGGTTTTGTCTTCAGTTTGTTCGGTTAAGATTAGAAAATGAAACAGAGAAGCTGATTGGTTGCCATGGGCAACTGCTTCAGTTTCTGTCTGCTCCAGTTTTGATAAATCCCCGATAAATGTGTGTAGTGCGTGCGTGTGTGTATGTGAGTCCCTGTGGTTTTAAAGGAGAACTATGGGGTCAGGGCTTTTCCCCATAGTTCTCCTTAGGGTAACGGGAGGTCACAAACTAGCGTCCTCCCGTCACCCTAAGCTCAGTAAATATACTGAGACCGCCACAGCCGGGACGGATCCCGTCATCGATGTCGAGATCCGCCCAGCTGCGTGAGTGACAGCTGGCTCTGCCTATCTAGAGGCAGAGCCAGCTGTACTCGCCCCCTCCCCCATCCGTTCCGCCCGTCAGCGCTGGCGGGGAGGGGGTAATCCATCCCCTCCCCTGTCACGGCAGAGAGCCGTGACAGGATCGAGAGGTGAGCGAGCGCCGGTATGTGTTCGCTCACCTCCCGATCTACTGAGCCGACAGTAGCCGGCTAGAACTATGAGGTGAGTGAAAAGCACTCACCTCATAGTTCTCCTTTAAGCGTACCTGTACCCCTATATGTTGGGGTCTCTGAGGAAGGTATCTAATTGATTTTTAAATGATTCAATACTCTCTGCTGATAGCACTCCTTGTGGCAGAGAGTTCCAAAATTGACAGTTTCATAGCGAACAGTGACACTGTGGGTCGGCAGTGTCCTAGCAACCAGTGACACTGTGGTTCGGCAGTGTCCTAGCAACCGGTGACACTGTGGTTCGGCAGTGTCCTAGCAACCAGTGGCACTGTGGGTCGGCAGCATCCTACCAACCAGTTGCTGCTTTCAATTACCAGACGAGCACCTGATAGAAAACCTCAGGTCCCCCTCTGCTGATTGACAGCAGCAGGGGGCTTGTGCATTAGCTAGTTTGCTATTGGCTATTGCAAAATGAAATAGCCAATAGGAATCTAGCTATGCATTCCTACGCCTTTTTTTTTTTCTGACTGACGGCGGGCCGCGGCTCCCGATGTCAGAAAAGAAAAAAAAAAACGATGGCAGGGAAAGGTTTACTCTGCTCGATCGAGCAGATAAACCTTTCCGGGAGGAAGTGTTTCTCTCACGGGCGGCCGGGAGCCGCTATCTAATAGCGGGAGACTCCCGGAGCGTCCGGGAGAGTTGGGATGTCTGTGAGGGGGGAGGGGGGGGTGTCAGCACAGCCATTTTTTCTCCAAAATTACATTGGTTGTTCATTACCTAATTAATTGGCATTAATAACCTTAATTACCTTGAATTGTCTTCATTCTGAAACGGCAATATTTGTATATGAGCTCACCATAGTGTAGGGCTGCCACCTTTTCTTCAAGTGAAACCCGAACACAAGCGCTGCATGCAGCATTTTTCAGGTGGCTATGCGGGCTCTCAGGTGGGCTATGCAGGCTTTCAAGAGTGCTGTGCGGGCTGTGTGCTCTCTCACCAGGGGCGGGCAGTATGGTGTCAGGAAGACAGAGATGTTTACAGGCACCTGCGGCTCACAGGAAGGCTGCCGAGGTCCCCAGCAAGCACGGGACCTCTGGCCAGCACTTAGTGTCTTGTGTCCGGGTGTCAGCTGGCCTGAAACCTGGACACAGGACTCAAAAACTGGACTGTCCGGGTGAATCCCGGACAGGTGGCAACCCTACCATAGTGACATATTAAATGAGAGTCACAAATAAGCACTTTGTGAATTTGTCGCACGTCAGTATCAACCATGGAACTGCCCCAAGATAGAGCCGTAACGCCTGTATATCGTCACCGAGCCTTTATTAAATCACCCCCATAATGTTCTATCTTCACATGTGAATCATAACACAAAACTCTGCCACTAGAGACTTGCAGGAAACCGATCTCACATTTATACCAGGAACACCGGGATAGAGCTGAGAGGGGGTTTCATCTCATTGGCCTGTTTCTGGGTTACACGTAGTTAATGTTTACAAAAAGCACAATGGTGTTTTTTAGTATATTCCACAGAAACCAGTTTGAGATGTTCCTAAAATGTTAGTCATTGCAAATTGTATCTCTTATCTCTGTTCCTGTCTTTGCTTGTTTACTTTGCAAATCCCCCCAAAGGTTGTCTCATGATACTTACTACCATGATTAGTTTTGTATTCGTGCATGAATGTGATTGGTTTATGCTCCGCCATCCCCCTTGTACACATAGATTATAACCTTTTGTTTTAACAATAAACCTTAACGAGTTAAGTGCTACCAGGAGGCGTGGCTTCCAGTCCCTTCAGAATTGCTTTCCTGAGGGACACAACAATAGCAATACAACTATTTACATTGGACACTAACAGGGTTATTCACGGAAGGGTGAAGAGTCTGGTGAAGGCCGGAGAAGTGAACAATCTAGGACAACATAGCTGAGCTGGAAAGTGAGCGGAATTGGAGAAGTTTTCCATATCAGTAATTGTGGCCTAGATTGTTTTCTTTTTCCACCTTCTCCAAACTCTTCACCCTTTTGTGAATAACCCTGATAGTGTGTTTGTTGCCTGTTATCTATCATAACCTGAACGTGTCATAGACCTGCCTAACCTATACTTATCATAAACCGCTGTTAAAGCATTTTTTTTTAAAAAACTTTTTGCATCTATCTACTGCTTGCTAGCAATAGATAGATGCAAAAACAACGGAGGGTTTAGAAACCCTTTAATGCCAAAGCATATGTTAAAGCAGAACTCCAGTCCAAATCTTTTCAGTTATGGGAAAGGGTTACAATTGTTGGGAGTCATTATTACTGCCTGTGTCCATGTAGGAAGATTTCCCCGGCTTTCTGTCTCAGAGGCACATCAGGAACTGCAAAATCTCCCAATATCTGGATATCCATTTACCTACCATCCATTTATCTATCTATCTATCTATCTATCTATCTATCTATCTATCTATCTATCTATCTATCTATCTATCTATCTATATATCTATCTATCTATCTATCTATCTATCTATCTCCATCTATCTATCTATCTATCTATCTATCTATCTATCTATCTCCATCTATCTATCTATCTATCTATCTATCTATCTATCTATCTATCTATCTATCTATCTATCTCCATCTATCTATCTATCTATCTATCTATCTATCTATCTATCTATCTATCTATCTATCTATCTATCTATCAATCTATCCATCCATCCATCCATCCATCCATCCATCCATCTATCTCCATCCATTCTTATATTCATCTAAGAAATAAAAAAACACAATACAGTAAACTCTCTGTTATCCAGAATTCAACTAACCAGAAGTCTCATCTAACCAGGAAAAAAAGAATCCCCCTGTGTACTCATTGTTTTGCTGATCGGCGGCATGTATTATCCTGGAAATGATTGTGTGTCTTGTCTTAATTTGCTTTTGATGACTTTATTTCATTATTTATATGAAGTCAATACAGAGTTTATGTTATGGGATAGTATGGGGTATGGCATCAGTTAGACCTATTTATAATAGTACCTTTAAAGCAACCTGAAACTACATTTAACTGGAATCTACTAATCCCAGTAGATGCCGGATAATGGGGAGTTTACAGTATATTGGCATAGTTTGTGAATAGATGATGACATCTACTGGACATATTGCAGAACTGCATGTTCTTATTAGGATGGAAACGATGTAAAACATTTGAGTGTCTACGTTACATGACCCTGTTGGAGAATACAACCCTTTTATGTGATCATAAGCTGACTTATTATGTGGTATCTGTTCTTATTCTTCCCACTGCTCTCCAAAAAGGCCAGGATTGGAATCCACTGCAAGGGTTAATGAAAAGTTTTGCCCTGAGTTCCTCTTTAAGGAATATTATAAATGAGAGACGGATCAAAGTTTTTTTTACTCCAACGTATTTTTGTTACAAATAGTCATTTAATAACACTCAGTTTGCAGAAAGAAAAGCCCGGACCCCCTCTGCATGGTTGTTGACCACCCCACTGCAAAGGTTAATAAAAGTTTTCAGAGTCCTTCTGTAATCATTAGTAGTCTGAGTCATAGTTACATAGTTACATAGTATTTGAGGTTGAATAAAGACATAAGTCCATCAAGTCCAACCTATTGTGCGTATGCATTTATGAGCTGATGTGTGCGTGTATATAAGTCCACACCACGAACAAGTATACACCTCTGTAGTGTGTTCCCTCCCAGCATGATCTATGGGTGGAATCTAAACACCTTTGTAGTGCGTACACACCCAGCAGGTGTGTTGTGCAAAGCCCTGAATGAATTGCAAGGTGATGTTGTGTAAATTAGCTCTATGTTGTGTTGCTTGCGTTGATGAATGCAGGAATGTAAATGCATGAGCTAACCATTTTTGTCTAAACGGTGAAGCAGCATTATATATGCATCATGTGCATGATTTTTCCATATATGGCATTAGTGGAAATATGCTTTTAGAGACTTTTTGGTTGATAAATACGTTTTGCTGTGTGAAAATCACACGCACCTGGTGCGTGCGTGTGTTTAGGTTAGTAAATCACCCCCCATGTGTGATTATATGATAGTATATGTCCCGCCCCCATCGATTATATGTCCCGCCCCCCATCGTACTCCTGACCGGAAAGTCCCTTTAGGAATAGGTGGGTGCTACAGTGGCAAATGATTGGCGCAGCTCAATATCAGAAAGGAAGGGCTTGCTACCACTAGAGTATGCCGATCAATACACCTTTATTGACGCATGCTCAGTATCACATCACACGGCATTTCGGGGCCACGCAGGATCCCATTCATCAGGCAAAATAGTGATGACAGTGATGAATGTAATACGGTATAAAAAGGTTACACGTTTTACAGAAACTTTGCAAATCAACCACCAAACAATAATAACAACAAACATGAATAATAAATATACTTCGAGCTGAATGGCTTTGCAGTAAAAAAAAAGAAGCAACTCATCTCTAGGTCACTCTGCTTTCTCCTCCTAGCAGTGTGCTTATTGTTAGCAAAATAACTGAGCGGCTCCTCGTACTGCTTTTTATTCTCATACTCCAACTCTGTTGTACAAGCACTGCAAGAGGGTGATACCAGGTCAAATTCAGGTATTTACACTGTTTGTATTAAAAAATAATGTATTGCTGTATTAAGGATTACAGAGGTGCATTCATTTGTGCCCTTTATATTAGTCCGCGGTTCAGTTTCAACATACCCAGCCAGAAGTAAGCGAACTATGAAATCCCATTGACGTGAGGCTGAAGCGTCATTACAGGAAGCACACAAACAATATCGGCCTTGTCTGAGAATTTACACACTTGTGGAATCACAGCTAGACATTGGACACACGAATCAGATGGAAACACATGATGGAGACCGTGTAAGCAATTAAGTGGAAGGAAACTGATTCTTGTGACTTCTGGTGTCACTCTGCCATCAGTTCCTTCCCAGATCTCAGGAGTACAAGAAGCAGGAAGATGAAAATGCTTTCCAATATCTTCCTTCTACTGACTATATTGTCATCCCTCTTACCGGCTCTGTTTGCTGGCCCTTTCCATGCGCAATGCAGGCTGGAGTGGTATGTACGGCCATTTCTAAAAGATTGAAGTTGTAACTTTTATTTATAAACAAACATATGGACGAGGGATTTAGTGCAGAGCGCATGGGCAGACAGAACCTCACTGCAACCAATCAGATTGTAATATAGTTACGTTTGATCGAAGAAATATTGATATGGATTATTTCATTTGTTCATTGCTCAATGTCTTACTGAGTGAGCCCAATAACCTCACGTGTGAAAGTGGCTACAAGGTTCAGTCCTCCCCTCCTTACTTCTCTTTCTTCTTTCCTTCCTTCTTCCTGTCCTTCCTTCCTTTCTCCTCTACTTCCGCCTATGTCCTTTTCTACAGCCTTTCTCCATTTTATCATTCTATTCTTTCTTTCTAGCCTGTCTTTTCTTTTTTTTACTTCATTCCTTCCTTTTCTTCTTTTTCTCATTCCTTACTTTCTCCATTCCTTCCTCTTTTTCTATCTCTCCTTCGTTTCTCCCTTCCTTCCTCTTCTTTCTTTCTTTCTTTCCTTCCTTTCTCCCTTCCTCTTCTTTCTTTCCTCCCTTTCTCCCTTCCATCCTCTACTTCTTTTTCTCCTTCCTTCCTTCCTTCCTTCCTTCCTTCCTTCCTTCCTTCCTTCCTTCCTTACTTCCTTCCTTCCTTCCTTCCTTCCTCTTCTTTCTCTCCTTCCTTTCTCCTTTCCTACCTGTTCTTTCTTTCCTTTCCTTTTACCTTTATTCCTTCCTTTTCTTCTTTCTCACTTTTCTTTCTCCCTTCTTTCTTTTTCTTTCTCTCTTTCCTTTCTCCCTTACTTCCTCTTCTTCTTTCTGTCCTTCTTTTCTCTTCTTTCTCTCCTTCCTTTCTCCGTTCCTTCCTTCCTCTTCTTTCTTTCCTTCTTTTCTCCCTTCTTTCCTCTTCTTATTTATTGCCTTACTTTCTCCCTTAATTGCTCTTCCTCTGTCTCTCCTTCCTTTCTCTCTACTTTTATTCTTATTTAGAATTATTTTTCCATCTCCATTGTTTAATTTCTTCCTTCCTTCCT
>NW_017306291.1:3638650-3663316 GCF_000935625.1 Nanorana parkeri | reverse complement strand
TTAATCATTCTTTCATCATTACTTTAAGTACAGTATGCAAAATCCAGACTCTTTACTCTCAGCTCTGCTTTTCTATGTTCACAGATGTCTGAAAAAAATCGCCATTATTCGTGATGCAGAACGGCCCTTCTCACTGAGGACTCCATGTAACTCTACGGTTCCTCTAGGACAGTGGTTCTCAACCTGTGGGTCGCGACCCAAAAGTGGGTCGCAACACACAGTTGAGGGGGTCCCCATGCGCCTTGTGCTGCTCTAGGTAAGAGGCTCCTCAGCCGCCTCCTAGCGCAGCAGTGTCAGTTCCGGAGAGGATCAGAGAGAGGGGATCAGGCGGGAGTGAGGGCTGGTGAGTGCTTGATCACCACAGAGGCTGCACTGGGTACCACAGAGGCTGCACTGGATGCCACCAGAGAGTCCCACTAGCCACCTGAGAGCCCGCATAGCCTCCCGAGAGCCCACACAGATACTAGTATTGGTGCATCCCTAAATCTTTATGGTTGGGGGTCACCGCAACTTGCCAAATGTTACCAAGGGGCCCCGGCCCTAGAAAGGTTGAGAACCCCTGCTCTAGGGGTTGCAAGTGGTTTCTTGAGCAGTGGGGCGGTGGCAATTCGATCTCCTGCATAACAATTAATGTAAAGGTGAATTTAGTATCCACCAATGTAAGGAGGTATATCCCCCACTGACCACCAATCTAAGGGGCAGTTTACCCACTAACTGCCAGTGTAAGTTTGCCCTTCCACACTGACCACCAATGTAAGTGGGCACTACAATGACCACCAATGTAAGGGGGCATTACATAGGCCAGCAAAGTTAGGGGCTCTTCTAAACAGATCTCCAATGTAATGGGGCACTACCAATTTAAGGGCAGCCAGTGTAGTGTCACCCTTCAGTGTAGCCCTTGTCCACTGACCGACATTGTAAGGGAGCACTTCAACGACCACAAAAAAATAAGGGATCACTCTTTTTCTAAACCACCAATGTAATGTGCGACTTCTTCACTGACCACCAATGTAATATGCCACTTCTTCACTGACCACCAATGTAAGGTGTCACTTCTTCACTGACCACCAATGTAATGTGCCACTTCTCCACTGACCACCAATGTAATGTGCCACTTCTTCACTGACCACCAATGTAATGTGCCACTTCTTCACTGACCACCAATGTAATGTGCCACTTCTTCACTGACCACCAATGTAATGTGCCACTTCTTCACTGACCACCAATGTAAAGGTCCATTACAACTATCAATATGTTTTTTTCTGTTCTGACCATGATTATTATCTTCATTTGGTGATTATTACTGAAACTATTTTGTCGTATAGTTAAGGGGGGTGTTAAAAATAATCTACTCTGTGGGTAACATTCATTAAATACTCTACATTATTCATTATTTTATATATTTTTATATCTATTACTTACTGATCGCACTTATGTTCCATAAGCTGTAGATATATTCACTTTTAGCAGGGGCTTCCTGAGACATGAGAATTATTTTAGGAGTTACTTTGGTGTATAATGGTTGAGAAAGGCTGATGGTACACTTCATGCAGTGATCCAACTGCAGTGCCTATGTGGTTGAATGGTTATTACTGAAAAAATTAACTGGAACTCTTACCTGAGATATGTGACTACAACTTTCCTTTCCTTCTTTTCTTTCTGAAGTATGCACACACACACACAAACACACACACACACACACACACACAAACACACACACACACACACACACACGTTGAAGTGGATGGACCTTGGTCTTTATTTAACCTCCCCTACTATGTTACTATGTTATATTTAAACAGCATAGGGCTGTGATGTCACAAGATCAACAGAATCCTGAGCTGGCGCCTCATTCCACTCTTTGATGTCCTAGAGAAGCCACATTACAATGCCAGGCATCCCAACTCTCCCGGACCCCCTGGGAATCTCCCGCTATTAGATAGCAGCTCCCAGACACCCGTGAGAGAAACATTTTCTCCCGGAAAGCAGAATAAACCTTTCCCTGCTCTGTTTCCTTTCTTTTTTTTTCTGACATCGGTCGACGTCAGTCAGAGAACAAAAAAAACCCAAAACCCAGCATAGGAATGCATAGCTAGATTGCTATTGGCTATTTCACTTTGCAATAGCCAATAGCAGACTAGCTATTGCACCCACCCACTGTTGCTGTCAACCAGCAGAGTGGGACCTGAAGTTCTCCATCAGGTCTTCTTCTAGTGATTGACAACAAAAGAGGGCGGTTGCAATAGCCAGGTTGCCATTGGATATTGCAAATTGAAATAGCCAATAGCAATCCAGCTATGCATTCCAATGCTGTTTTTTTTTAAATATTCTGACGGCAGCAGCTATCAGAATACTAAAAAAAAACCAGCAGATAGCAAAGAATCTATTGCTTCCCGTCTATCTGCCATCATTTCGGGCACGGGGGAGGGGGGGGTGAGAGATATGGTAGACGTCACTTCCCTGAAATGAGAAGGGCACCTCCCTGAAATTGCTTTTTTCAGGTTGGGATCCCTGCAATGCTGCCTCTTGCAAACATGCAAAATGTCTTGTGGATCTTCATCAAAATCATGTATGAAGATGCTGGGCCATCCAACTTGTCCTTTTACCATACAGAGCTGCTATAGAGACAAAGAAGTGACCAAAGCATCATATGAGGCTTCATATCAGGACTATTGAGTAACTCCAGCCCAAGGCTACTGTGGCTGAATTATGCCTTTGAGTGCAAATATTTGCAAGTGTGCTCTGTCTTTATAACTTGGTGGCCTTGCCCACTAAGCCAGTCTCCCCACTCTGCCACGACTTGTGAAGACTGCACATATGTGGAATGTATGACTATACATGAATAAAGGAACGATAGTTCATACGCGTGCTCTCATATCCTACTTATAAAACCAATAATCAAAGACGTCCTCTGCACACCATGTAGCAATAAAGAACAGAAGTAATGGTGGTGGTTGTAGTGAAGTCCATGGATGGCGCCGTGCGTATACAGAGTAAACAGCAATGAGGATCACCATGATACTCATTGCTGTTTACAAATGATAAGATCCACCACTTCATGAAGATATATTCTACCCAAAAGGGTCTTCAACCCTTTGTCTTCTTATATGTCTTGACAACGTCAATATATTTTGGCCTTACTTGCTGACTTCCTGTCCTCCTGGGAGTTGTAGAGTTTCACCTCTCCCTTTCTGTGTATAGCTCCTCCTGTAAGATCCTCCATAATATAAAATACATTAAAATCCGACAGGGAAAGTGGGAGCTCCTCATAATGGCCACATGAGGTGTGCAGACCTGGGAACCTGGTTCTGAGATCCCACCAATAGGGTTCTGGAGAGACAGAAGAAACATCATATGGTTTAATTCTCCAGTATGTACTAAGAACTGAAATATCACATTTTGGTCGGCTGGTTCTTTAGGAATTCTTTCCTATTGAAAATATATCTTTTAAATGTCATTGCGCAGGAATTTTGGAATCCCTTGTTTCAATGTGTACACAAGTTTGGTGACCCAAATAAAGCTTTGGACATCGGTGGACAACTGTATAAAAGAAGGTGGAGAAAGGTGCTTGTATGAGGTAAGCTGTCGTCTACCTAAAAAAATGGCTGATGTTAGTCACATGATTTTATCTTAGTTCCCACATGTGCCATCACACAAAGCTGCCCACACACATTACGATCTGATTATACTGTACAACAGGGACGTGCGGTCAGGGGAGACAGGTATGGCTGAGCCTCACGTAGTATTATGAAGAAAAAAGGTGTCAGCTTCAAGTCCAAGCTGTTCAATCAAAAAATAGAAAAAAAACCCAGTGAGGACATCGATCTCGATGCCTCACCAGTGACGAGCAAGTGAGGGACAGGGAGGCTCCTCCCTCCCACACAGCTTGGTTACCGAGCTTGGGGCGGGGCTTTGGCGGGATGGGGCAGAGCTTCGGTGGGACAGGGGCGGAGCTTCAGCTGGCTGGGGGATGCCTCACCCAGCACAGAAGGCACGGCACATCACTGCTGTACAATCTCCTTTTAAGGACTGGATATAAATTGAATGCATTGTATAAGCTTTACTGTTGCAGTTGCCGATTTATTTGATATTCTGGTTTTTACTAAATTTAACCCCTGCTTATGTAATTATTCAATGCATGCTCATGAATAAGGAGCTCGATTACCCAATGCATGAATTTTGGGACAGGTTTTCTTTAAAGTTGAACTCCAGCCTTATCTTCCGTCTTGCACAGTTGTACCAGCTCCTCTTCGGTATTAAAATAGCTTACTCTGATTTCGCTGCACACTGTGAGCCCCCCGCAATGTGCATTACAAGCTGCAGCTGATGGAATCTGCCTGCTGGCTGGAGGATGTCCAGCATCATGTAGCTCATTTCTCCCCAGCCTGACTGTCCCTGACCTGCCCTCTTCATTCAGCATCACATATAGGCGTTACCTGAGGCGATCTGCATGCAAATGCCGCCTGTCTAGGACCCCCCACTCCTCGAGACTAATATCCACTTTTCGAGGCATTTTAATATTTGCATAGCTCCTCCCAAGAGCCAGCCCACTGCACTGCACTGCTTGCATCAGAGCTGAGTACAGAGGCAGGGTGCTCTGATGTTTTCAACCTATGTACAGCACCCTGCCTCCCATCAGCCATGATCTACAACATTGCGACGCACAGAGACCCAGTGATGCTGTAGCTGGGTCTAAAATAAGGTATGTATTGAAAATGGGAAAATGTATTTAAAAACTCCATGCGCATGTTGATAGGAGAAACCAAGGAAGGCAAAATATAAGCAGAATAAACTCCAATTTAAGGATACTTTGATAACTTAGATCCAGTGTACAACATTTCAACATTATTTTCTCATGAAGGTATTTTATTTGTTTTTTTAGCTCCAGTCAGCCAATGAACATTATATTGTGGCAAAGCACAGGAACTTGATGCACAATTATGTGGATGACCTGACGTTCAAGTTGAGGCCAGTTGGGGTAATGCATTCCTGCCAGGTGTCGGTAAGTAACCTAAAGTCTACAGTTTGTCTCAGAGAAAAGAAAATGATATAAAAATACTGTCAGGGAAAGAAGACACTGATGTTTTTTTTCAATTACAAAGGTTTTGGTATATTTTGAAAGGGTGACACTGAGCAGCACCTTCTGTAACCTCAAAACTGCACCTAAAGTGACACAAAACTCAGGAGTTTAATCTTAAAAATACAATCAAGTCCCCTAACTATTAACAAAAATGTGTCTTATTTGTGTATCACTCGGCTGTAGATCCTCAAATCATCTCTGAATTGGTGCTGACACTGTCCTTCCTTCTGGAGGGTGGCTACTTTTGTTCCCCATGGTCCCTGTGTGTGTTGTAATGAAGTCACCGCTCCAAGCTCACTTCCTTGATGGACTACAATCTCAATACAAATTAGTAAATTAAACATGAGATTGTAGTCCATCACAGGAGCGAGCTTGGAGTGCTGGCTACTTTATAACATTACACAAACCAAGAATTATGGGGTTTAAAGAGGCGCGCCACCATTGCATAAGTTATGATAAAAACATATTTTATTTTGTTGAATGACACAAGATCATGATAAAAATTGTTTACAAAAAATGAAAAGCACATTAGTGTAAACACCCTTCTACATAGCCTGACATCTAACGCAGCCCCATTACAGACTTGTACCAATATGAAAGCCATTTGTATTATTGTTCATTTAACATCTTGATTTTTCTTTTTGATCCGTCACAATGTTAATTCTCAGTGGCTTGCATTCGTAGGCCCTTGTCGTGACGCGTTTCGCTGGTATGATTCCTCTGGGGACCGAGGGTGGCTAATCTAACATAAATAATGACTCAATTGCCACAACACTTATTATATTAAATATACTTTCAGCATCAGAAAATAGTTAATCATGTATCAATATTGGCAGAGTAGAATTTGCTTCTACTCACCCAAAAAGGGTGTGTAAATTGGCTACTTTACAACACACACAGGAACCATGGGGGGGATGCTGCGAATACAGTAACACAAAGAAGGGAAGGGAGAGATGCTGCAGACAAAGTAACACAGGGGATGGGAGGGGAGGGAAGGGAGAGATGCTGTGGATACAGTAACAGAAGGAAGGGAAGGGAGAGATGTTGCAGACAAAGTAACACAGGGGAGGGGAGGAGAGGGGAGGGAGAGATGTTGCAGACAAAGTAACACAATGGAGGGGAGGGAGAGATGGTGCAGACAAAGTAACACAGGGGAGGGGAGGGAGAGATGGTGCAGACAAAGTAACACAGGGGAGGGGAGGGGAGGGAGAGATGGTGCAGACAAAGTAACACTAGGAAGGGAGAGATGCTGCAGATAAAGTAACACAGGGGATGGGAGAGATGATAGAGACCCATTGAGGGGAGTTCAGTTGCTGCAGACACACTGACACAGAGGAGTGGAGAGTAAGATGCTGCAGACATGGGAGAGGGGAGGGATGGGGATGAAATGTCTCAGACACAATTAAACAGGAAGGGGGGACGACGACACAGTGACATGGGAGCAAAGAAAAGGAAGAACCAGCAAATAAGACAAGTGTGCTGTCTGGCCAATAACAATCTTCATCCTATTCTGCTATGGAAAGTAATGAGTGGAGGTGTAGGGTTTTCTGTTGCGAACATGTGATTCTCTTGTGCCCAGGTAATAACGCAACTCTGTATTCGAGGTCTATGTATGAAGATGAAATAATTGGCCTATGCATGGTACCAACAACTCGTACTGATAATTGGAAACAATATGTGGCCAATAATTGCACAAAGAAAAACTTAGTTTTGGCCTCTGTCACTTATAGCCATGTGCCCACTGTGCCAGTCTGTACATTTATCCCTACCCACAACAACAAGGAAACATGACCCTACAACGACATTGGGCTCTATGGGGAATAGAGTATGGTTCTATAAATTACATAGACTTCTATAGACTTAGACATACATAGACTTTAATGATCGTTGTTTCAAAGTATAGAAATATAAAGGATATACCAATGTATAAGTATAAAGGAAATACCAATGATGAAATGTGTAATTTTGCAGGCATTTTCTGTATCTGAGCCATGGTATATTGTGCAGGACAAAGGCATCAACTATTGTAATCTCCACAACCTGGCTGAGGGTAAGATTCTTGCGATACCTTGAGAAATGTGAGGCCATATTTATCAAGCTAGTTCAAAGACAGTAACATGTGCTCCATCTATCACTGATGAAATATTGCTTCATTTTATTTATGGGTTTTGGGGGTCATTTATCAAACCTCAAAGTTGAAGCCATCAAAGTGAATTTTCAGTGAAGTCAGTCATAGCAAATCAAAACCCAAACCAAAATGATGTACCATTACATTTTCCATTCACTGGCCTGTTTAAGATGATCTGTACTGTGGAAGAAATGACTTAACATGACTTGTCTCATGCTGTGTGTATGTGACCATCTTGGTAGAGGCATTGCTTTGCTTCCTCATATCAAAGTGCCCCCTCTGATGACTAGTGATCTCATGACTGAGTAGGTGTACGATCAAAAAGCATCAGAAGGGATGGGGAAAGCACAGATTTACAGAATGGATAAAGCAGAAGCAAGGAGATCCTTGCACTGCAGGTTCTCAGCTATAGCTTCCTCTCCAGCAAGTAGAACAGTGAGCAGCACAGTACAGACATCACCAAATCTCACTCCAGATCTGGCGAGATTGGCAGTCATAGGCAGCAGTGCCTTAGATCTCACACTGCAGATATACAGCTATGAGGCTCAAGGCACAGGAAGTGCACTGATATTTTTCTGGAGAAATTAAGACAAAAGGTAGATTTTTCTGGGTACTGCTTAGGCACATTTAACATTTCTAGATGTTGTCCATAAGATAGCAAATCTCCACTTAACAGTTCAGCCCCGTTCACACCAAGGCATAGAGGGAATCCCATTGATCCCCTTTGGGTCCCTGAATGCACACCAAAAGCGGAAAAGTATACATGTCGCAAATGTGGTGACATGCATTCCACGTTTTTTCTTGTTCATGAGAACAGGAATAGATGGGAATCTTCCAATAGGGACACTAGTTCTGCTGATATTGCGGCCCACCAGGGATTTCCCTGTCTTTGGATAGATTTTCTCTCACTTCCTGTTGTGGATATTGAACAGGAAGTGAAGGGAAATATCCCTAATGAGACAAAATGGCAAAATAAACCCCCTCCAAAATTCTATCCAAAACAAAAAATAGGTTTTGGCTTCAATTCTACTTCAAGTGAAATGCAACCTTTTTTTTTTTTTTTCTTTTTTTTTAATAGGGTCGAGCAATGTTTATTACCACGAAATCCTGTGATGCCAATTAAACTGTCCCACCCCCTCCTGCTCCAGAACGCAAGGAGACTTTGTGTATGTGATCCCTTGCGTTCCGGGCACGGGACAGTTTGATGAGCACACGGGTTGGTTTAAACGAGCCCTCATACTTATATCCTGTATCTTCTGATGTAAAGAGAAGAGAATGAGTTTGTATGGTTAGCAGAAGGACGTTTCCTAACATTCTGTTTTTGTCTTAGGTTCCGAATTGGTCTCAGCTCCGGGATTCACCGAATCCACTAACGACTTCAAATGTACCCAATATTCAACTGCCAATTGTACTATATACTAAAGCTATCATATGATCATTCATTAATATTCATTAATATACTGCTGTCACCTCCCTTCGCACTGTACAAGGCCATAGATATAATAGGGCAAAGTAGTTTCTTCTGGCACTCTGGATATGGGTAGGTTATATAAACAAATACATATATATATATATACATACTCCAGGAGACACAGGAGATCGATACTTCCCAGCAGGCTTCGGGGAACAATTCCTCTTTATAGGACCGGTGTTCAGCGGCCCGGGTGACAGGACAGGAAAGTATCTACACTCTTCTTTGACATGTAAAGCTTTTCTGGGGAGTTTTGGTTTAGTGACAGGGCCACTTTAAAAACTGGAAATCTCTATTCAGCTGCGTTCATCGATTTTTGTGTGATCCCAACAATCATAATAGGTATTCTGAGGTCACATTGTTAGGAAATATAAAGAATTTGGGTGTCAGTCCAACCAAAAAGTCAATATTTCAGGTATTGGTAGAGTCTGATGGGCTGTCACCGTCTGACTTCCAATATCATTTATGGACAGCAAGGGCCAAACATTTAGGAAACTTCCAATGACAACTGCCTTAGAGCTGATTTCCCCTTATATCCTGCTGTGTTTTAGGGACAATAAATGAAGGGAAATGTACCCAAAGGGGACCTAGACATCATTATAAAGCTGACAGGAGTTCCAACCAGTTCTTATAGTAGCCAAACCTTCGTAAAAAGAAAAGAAAAAGTTTGGCTTTAGATAATATTTAATAATAATAAAAAAAGATGTAATGAAATGTACCGTGCATATTTACAAATTACGCTTGATAAACTGTCAGTGGTGCAACAATAAAATAGGGCAGATTGCAACATTTTTACTTGTGCGAAAAAAAAACAATGATTCGCAACGCATGTTCCTGTTTAATGTTATGTGTGTCATAGATGGAAAAATCCCTATATTTTATATCTGGTGTGCCAAGCAGTAGTTGGAGCAGGACTTCTTATTAGACATGCGCGATTCGTTTCATTCCGAGCCTAAATTCGGATGACTTTTCCGACATTCGGACACATCCACATTTCAGAATCCCAATGCATCGGAATGTGTCCGAATCTGAATTTCTGGTTCCGAATTTCGGATTCCGTCCGCATTTTGTTCAAAAACAAAACTGAATTGCACATGTGACTTTTCTGGCCAATCAGATGTGTTTTTCGGTTTAATGCATCTGAATAGGTCTGAATATGAATTTTTGTTACGGCAACATGGGAGCCATATACAGTATATACATAGAATACTAAAGCTGAGGCTCCCAGACCCAAATGGCATTCAGGATCCGGTGTTTCCTGCATTCAGGAGCTCCCGTATACCATTCGGGTCCGGGAGCCATATACATATATTACTACAGCTGAGGCTCCCAGACCCCAATGGCATCCGGGAGCTCTTGAATGCAATTCGGAAATTCGGATCCTGATTGCCATTCGGGTCTAGCAGATTCAGATTTAGTAATAATATCTGTAGATGGTTTTCTGTCGTATTCGCAACAAATATTCATAAACTCATCCGAAACGAACAAAAATTGGGATTTCACCCGAATCCGAGACCCAAACCGAATTGAATTTCGGATCCGAATCACGAAAAATAACGAAATATCCAAACCAAACTGAACCGAATTTTTCCACAGCTTACATGTCTACATATTAACTATGGGAACTGTGTCATAACAGATCATAGTAGTATAAAGTTTCTGGTTCCCCTGTAAATTGTGTGAATGTGCGTGTGTGAATCCAGCAGGGGGCGCTCTTTCACTGTCATATACACTTACACCGAGCACAAGCTCATTTTCTGTTGCAGCATCTTAATGGAAAGCTCCAGTTTCCACCAATTGTTACTTTGTAGCGGCTCTTGCTTGCTGCCAGTGGTAGCTAACGCAGAGTAGTAGGACGCACAGCAAAGTGAGAACACATTCCAGGTTCTGCATAATCGTGGACACTTCTATGGGACTTCATAGCAGACTCCAGAGGAGACAGCAAAAAAACTTTTTTCCAGGAACAAACACTCAGGAAATTATAAGACGTATACAGTGTATACTGTTTTCCGTGAATCACTGTGCACATCACAGATACAGAAGTAACACATTTGACTTAAAGGAGAATTATGAGGTGAGTGATTTTCACTCAGCCTCATAATCTGAACCGACCTGTGACAATGAGACTGTCACAGGTCAGCTCAATAGCGGCGCTCGCTCACTTCTCGATCCTGTGCCGGCAGAGAGCCGTGACAGGCGAGGGACTGGATTCCCCCCTCCCCGCTCCGATCCTCCAGCGCTGACTGGCGGAACGGACGGGGGAAGGAGCAGGTACAGCTGGCTCTGCCTCTAGACGCAGCTGGGTGGATCCAGACATAATTGTCGGGATCCGTTCTTGCTGCGGCGTCTCTGTATACCGCGGTAGCTGAGACTCGCGGTATACTGAGCTTTGGGTAACGGGAGGGCGCTAGTTTGTGTCCTCCCTTTACCCTTAGGAGAACTATGGGGAAAAGCCCTAACCCCATAGTTCTCCTTTAAATATGAACTCCCGACAGTAGAAATCTTAATCCTTGCGGTTGGGCTAACCTCTGCGTTGCAGGGGTTAAGGCTCCTTTTCATGTAGGGTCTCAAATAACAAAGATTCAATCACCCCAACCTCAGATCTAGCTGGCTGCTAGACCGGTCCTTGCAGCCTCTCTCCCCCTCCACTCCAGTGATGGGCTGTATTGGATATGATGACTCATGGGTTCTTAGGCCATCAGAACAAGGCTGCGAGGACCGGTGTAGCAGCCAGTTGGAGCCGAGGTTTAGGTGAGTATGTTTTTGTTATTTTAGACCCTAGACGAAAACGAGCACTTAACCCGGGATAGCACCACTGCAAGGGTTAAGTCTTCTACTGCCCGGAGTTCCTTTTCAAGCTGGCCATACACTGGTTGATTTTTGGACTAGCATTCATATAAAATAATCTCATCAGAACGTTTGATAATGTCATCGGAAACTTGACGAATGTCATTTAAAATCTCATTTGATTTTAACATTCGATGTTGGAACAAATGGAAAGTCCCCAACGAAAATCACATTCAGTGCTGGAATTTCATTCCTTCGAGAAAACTTTTCCATCCCGCGCTTTCTCATAGGACCCCATTAACTAGTAGAAAATGGAACATTCCAAAAATAAATTTGAACGAAATTGTACTGGCGTATGGCCAGTTCAAAGGATATCTAACCCCAAAAGCAAAAATAAAGTGGTACCTCGGTTCACAAACTTAATTCGTTCCACGATGCGCGAAGTGAACTGGTCGTGAACCGAATCAAACTGTCATCAGACCGCGATCTCGACTAGAGGAAGCAACGGCCACGTGTCAGACCGGGGAAGATGGCTGCGGTTGTGTTCTTCACACCATGCGGAGTTGGCGAACGGAAGCAAAATTTTGCCAAACTTCTTGTTCGAGAACCGAATTGTTTGCGAACAGAAGCGTAAACCGAGGTACCACTGTATGTTGCAGCTTACCCCTTAATGTGGCAGCTGCATTTTTTTTTTAATCTGTTTTTCCCCCCACTGCAGGGATAAGTGTGGACTTTCCCCCGGAGTTCAGCTTTAATTCTATTCTTTACAGCCAGAGATTTTTGCTTTATAAAATAGCGCCAGTGTCTCTGTAACGGATGCGTTCAGAATCATGTGTTTATCTTTCCTTCATGGCGTTGTGTGACCGACACGAAGCCGATGTTGACGATTTAACATGTATATTCCCCATGATGTGAAAGCATTCCATTGGAAGCGCAGTTTATCACCAGCCTGCACATTGAGCCTCGTCGAGGAAGCGTAAAACGATTAACATGAGATTTGCAGATGCTGCTTAACAGGCTCACAAATGATTTCCCAGAAACGTGATGCATATGGCAGCTTATGTTTGCTTGCATAACGCACTTATGTCAGGCAGGGTTGGATACGGGTTGATTTTTCACCTACTTCAGAACACATATGGGATGAGCGCTAATTGCTACATACACTGATATCTGCACCACGATCAACAAACGTGCGTGTTCCTTATACGGTTCTATGGTGCGCCGCCGTGCATTCATGTTGTTGTCCTTCAAGCAAAGAACTTTGGTGAGGCTGAGATGCAACTTCCTATGGAGCAGCAAATTCAAACCTGTGCTAGTACATGAGGGACGGCAGTGGCGTAACAATCGCCATAGCGACCCAGGCGGCCCGGCCAGGGCATCCCTCTGATGCCGTGTGGGCCGCCTGGGTCGCTATGGCGCCTCGGGTGCTGGCTGTCACTGACATAGCTCAGCAGCAGCTGTGAGGGAGAACGTTCCCCCCTCACAGACGCTGCGGAGCTGTGTCAGCGACAGCCAGCAGATGCAGCAGAATAGGCCGGTTACACCGGCGTTTGCAGTAAAGAAGGAGGCGGGGCCCGCCTAACAGCAACCCCGCCTCCTCTCACATAACTGGTCAGTGATTTAAGAGCAGGCGGGGCCAGTGATGTAAGAAGAGGCGGGGCCTATCGATAGAAGGGGCGGAGCCCAGGGACGGAAGAGGAGGCAGGGGCCCGGCGGCGGGTTAGAGGCGTGCAGCCCAACTGAGACCTTGCAGAGCCCACCATAGAGAGTCTATGGTGGGCTCTGCAAGTGGCATAACTAGCAATCACGGGGCCCCATACAAAATTTTGCTATGGGGCCCTGTGATTTCTAGTTATGTCCCTGAGGGACGGAGAATGAAAGTCTGAATCTCATTGGTTGCCATAATGCAACACAGACAGTTCTTATTTCAGGCACTTGCACTTGGACGAATGAAGCACTGTGTAACACTTAAATAGCAGTACAGGAGTCCAGTTCCCAGCAAGAACACTATCTGCATGGAGTTTGCATATTCTTCCTGTGTTTTGTTTTCTCACACAATCATGGCTGGGACCTTTTTAGTAGAGGAAAAGTTAAAGCTGAACTCCAGGAAAAGGAAATATTGTCCTCATACAAGAGTCATGTGTATTCTTCCCTGAATCTTGGTGAGCTTTGTGTATTTCGTCCAGATCTGTGCATCAATCCAGTGCTTGGAGCTTACTGTAATAAAGACCGGTCACTGCTGCTCTCTCTACTTGTGCAGGGTGACTGGTCTTGTCTCCGCCCCCTCTTGTAGTTTTCTGCATGCAGTCTGTAGTGGGTGGAGCCTGCTGGGCAACTCCCACAGCTTTGCTCTCTGCACAGGCTGTGTGATAATGTCACTGCTACTTTTATATCCTTTGTGGCCACTGAGGATTTAATTGAAAGTTTTGGTTGTGCTCAGAGTCCAGCTTTTAAATTCCCAGAGTTCTTCTTTAAGAGGGTTACCTGACTACCATGCCTTCCTTACAAAATGAAATTGATCAAAAATGTGGAGCAAGTCTCACTTTGTTAGCACCGAACCAGGGGTGTCACTAAAATCCTGGGCCCCCTTTGGTACCATGCAAGAGTAGAATAATAATTTCGGTTTGGCCAAAGCTACCATTACAATATATCCCCAGCAATATAATAATACTATTTAGCATTTTAATACATACCCAAGCCAGCATTGTATATCCTGCAGCATTATAATAACCCCCACCCTCCAGCCAGCAATAAATCATTATAACACCAATCACACTGATGAGTTAATAGTAAATCCTATAAGCCATATTATACCCCTCCTAGGCAGTAAGAAAATTGTAATAAAAAACAATTGTAAAAAAAAAACCAGAATATAATAAAACATTTAAAAAAATGTAATGATCTCCCAAGACAGCGGAACAGTAGAAATAACTTCCACCAGCAGCAACATATTGTAATAACCCCTCAGAAAGAAATGATAATACCCACTCCAGCATTGAAGTGGAATTGTAACAAGCGTGCTGTTGGGAAGTTGGCACCCAGCTACATGATATTTTGTATGGGCAGTGACATTTAGATATTATCCTCCTACATACCGTAGTACTGCACACTGTGCAGTCCCTGGTGTTGGCCCTTCACTGCTCCACACCCACATTGCCTGTAATTGTGCTGAAAGGGAAACTTGAGCCAGCAGGACATTGACATATTGTTGCTAATAAAGTCCCACTGAACTCTCCCTGCAGAGAATATGGGCCAATAAACCAGTGCCTCCCACTGATTCAATGGAAATTTCATTGATGTATTTCAATAGGAACTTGTAATTTTCAAGGCATGCACTAGGTGGCGATATCATAAAATGAATGACCCCATCAGGTAGATCACAGGTAAGATAAATCTTAATGTTATATATATAATGTTATATATATATAATGTATATATATACATACCTGTCCATTGGGCAGCAGAGCACCCAATTGGCTTTCTTGTTTCAGTCTTTAACAAGAAGAGAGGTGAAATGAATGTCCCAGTAGATGCGTGTTTATTTATTTACAGCAAGCCACACAAATACTCCAATCCAAACAAACTCCAAAAAAATGTACTGTCTTTTGAAATTTTTTGAAGTTGCTATTTGGATTTTCTCAGATTCTTCGTTTTTTCTCAATTGGTCCCCCAAAAACTTACACCCAAAAAATTAAAAAAACAAGGAAAACAAAAGTTGAACATCTATATAAATGTTTTTGGTTATTTATGTATTGATCTTTTAATTTTTAGCATGCATGCATGATGATGATCTCTGACCTTGATATGTGATTAAAGAAAAACATTACAAAATAAACACTCCAAAACTAGGTAATGTTTTTTAAGCAATCTATTTGATGTATTTTGTTGTTATTTCAGGTTGAGATGAGAAAAAAATTGAATAAAAAAAAAAAGAGGTAATTTTGCACTTGGTTGTGTTTCTGTCTAGCTGCTATTTGGGTTCTCTGTTCTTTTGTCTAAAAGCCCAAACCAACAATGAAACATACAAAAAAAAAATAGGGAAAGAATATAAACTAATGTTAGCTTTATAATTGTATTATTACATTTATTTAAAGTGACACTAAACTCAGGAATTAAACCTCAAAAATGCAAGAGGAACTTTACCCATATCTTTAAAATAACAACAAATGCATCTTTAGAAATGTTTAGTAATGACGATCTACAAACACAAACGTCTAGATAATTATCGGCTTTGTATTCTTTCCATATCTTATTTTCCTCCCTGTTCTTCTTACAGTGGCCATTTTTACTAAGGGCAGATGAATCTTCTTTACTTCCTAGAACTCTGGCCCATGTGACTAGGACATGTGACCATGCACATCATCTCAGGGGTAGAAAATGCCTTTCCCTGAGACCTCATGACATTACAGAGGAGATTTCCCAGCAATGCTCTGCTGATGACAAGGCAATCCCAGTGTGCATTGCTTTGCCAAACTGAAGTCATTTTGCCCTTTTAATGCAGGAAGTGAATGTCCTGCAAGTGTAAGTATTTCATAATCACAGCATTCTACACCTGACATGTCTGTGTTATTATTAATCATCATACATAGAGGGATGCATTGGTAGAATTAGATTTTTTGAGTATAAAGGTCCGCTTTAACAAAAATGTATCTTATTTGAGTATCACTCGGCTGTAGATCCTCAAATCATCTCTGAATTGGTGCTGACACTGTCCTTCCTTCTGGAGGGGGGCTACTTTTGTTCCCCATGGTACCTGTGTGTGTTGTAAAGTAGTCACCGCTCCAAGCTCATGTCCCGGGATGGACTACAATCTCAATACAAAGTAAACTAAACGTAAGTATCTACTGGTCGCAGTTACAATGCTTTACTGGCTTCAATGCAAACAAATAATACATGCACATTTTCTCTATTATAAAAAAGTATGCATTTATTTAATTATTTATTTAATTTTTTTTAAAAAAGTTGAGTTTGCCATAAAAAACAGAATGTTCAACAAGTACGTTACTGTTAGAGAATGGGAACTATCGCGCTCAGAGTCGGTATAACTTCCTTTGTCATATGAGAGGTTAGCGACACATTGCTGAAAAATTCAAAACATTTAGAGATTAAAAATAAAAGCCGAATATTATATGAAATGTTGGTCTAGGCAGAGGAACGGCTCGGCGTATTTTATAAGATGCCCTTATATGATGGCTCCTACATTCAGGTTACCGTTCAAAACAAGCAACAGTTGCCAAGTAGATAGCGAAGGGAGAAAAGTGTTAATGTAGCTGCTGGAAGTATAGACACTTCTGAGCGTAACAGTACCGTGAACACATGGAGGAGCGTAATTAAACCAGCTGCCTTTATTTATAGAAATGGGATTACAGTCATATATTTTTGGCTCCGAGCTTCGGGAGAACTTATTGAAACTAGACAAAAATATTGAGAGCGATAACTGTTTATATAACATAAGGAGCCGGTCCGTGCGACCCGGCATGAAGCACCCTACGCCAAACCAGTGTGTGCCAACCGAGCCAATGGATTTATACTGAGCAGAGGTATCTGAAGGTCGGAGAATCCACGACGAATAAACAACGTAAAAATGACCCGTATTTATTCCAGTTAGCTGACACAGACTATGAGCGTTTCCCAACATTTAGATTGAAGACAGAAAACATTTGAAGTTTAAAGTGATATCAAAGTGAAAACATTTGAAGTTTAAAGTGATATCAAAGTGAAAAGGATTTTAAAGGAGAACTATGAGGTGAGTGCTTTTCACTCACCTCATAGTTCTAGCCGACCTGTGACAATGAGACTGTCACAGGTCGGCTCAGTAGATCGGGAAGTGAGCGAACACATACCGGCGTTCGCTCACCTCTCGATCCTGTCACGGCTCTCTGCCGTGACAGAGGAGGGGCTGGATTCCCCCCTCCCCGCTCCGATCCGCCAGCGCTGACTGGCGGAACGGACGGGGGAGGGGGCGGGTACAGCTGGCTCTGCCTTTAGATAGGCAGAGCCAGCTGTCAGTCACGCAGCTGGGCGGATCCCGGCACAATTGTCGGGATCCGCTTCAGCTGCGGCGTCTCAGTATACCATGAGCAGCTGCTCGCGGTATACTGAGCCCAGGGTGACGGGAGGACGCTAGTTTGTGTCCCCCCGTTACCCTAAGGAGAACTATGGGGAAAAGACTTAACCCCATAGTTCTCCTTTCAGCTATTTCAAAAGCTGATGAAATCACTTACAATGGATTCTGCTTCTTGATGTTTAAAAGCTTTAGCTTTCTGCAGAATAGGCTGGTCCCCTGATCACTGGCTCTGATATCCCCCTTTCCCTTGCAGGGTCTTATGGAGCCATCCATGTGTGTGCTAGTAAGTTGTGTGTGTCTCCACAAACACACAGGCGCAGCAAGGCAAACCATTCCCCTGGTACCCACTGCTCCTCTTTCCACCCTTTTTATTCCTCCCTTCTCCAAGCGAGTAGATGGATTTTTGCTGGAGACTGCTCTGCCTCTTCTGATCTTGTACTTCACAGGAAGTTCAGGGAAGCCGAGCTGTTGATAAACAAGATGACTGTAAGTGTTTGGACAAATAAGTAAAGAAATACTTTGCTGGGCAATGTATGTTTGTTTAAACTGGATTCATTATTGAAAAAAGTTTAATGCTACTTTAAGATTGAACTACAATCTCTTACCCTTTACTGCCAAGGAAGGTGCCATCTTAGCCTCTATTTGGATTTCAGTTGCCATAGAGCTGCACATGTGATCAGCTATGACCCCGGCCATTTGAGGACTTAATTCGGTGGAGAGCTGAAATAAGCACACTGGTGACCTTGACAGTTGGCATGCCATGTAAGTAACTGTTTTGGGAGACATTAAATTGGTGGGTAAAGTTTTTCTTCAATGGTCCCCCAACACAGTTACTTTCAATGCGATGCACTGGCGTAACGCATATAATTATGACCCCAGCACAGCTGTTCTGTTCTGAGGGCATGCTCACTAATGCAGTACCAGCACAGTGACCAAGCTGTTACTGTCACTGTTTACTATCAGGAGCCAGTGGGACGGGATCGTTCATATCACCTCTATGCCTGTTCACCCCTGCTCTGTAGGGAAGCTGGACATTCTGTCACCCGGGGTAAAGGCTCAGAGTTGCCCCCCCCCCCGCCCCCCCAAAGGGAGAAGTTCTCCATCTACACACCCAGTGGCACCCCTCCTAAAGTGGCACCCAGGGCACATCCCCCCCAGCCCAGCCCCCGCTGATTGGCTGCTGCTTTTGGAAAGGAGTCATATGGGACACTAGGAATTATATCTGTAAGAAAAACAAATCAAGGCAACTGGACTTGCTGTATTTTTCTTGAAGATGTTTCGCTGGTCATCTGACTAGCTTTCTCAATTCAGAATGACTTGTACAAAAATTATCTGGGAATAA
Source organism: Nanorana parkeri (assembly GCF_000935625.1). NCBI lineage: Eukaryota > Metazoa > Chordata > Amphibia > Anura > Dicroglossidae > Nanorana > Nanorana parkeri. The sequence continues at coordinate 3,644,441 of NW_017306291.1, read as the reverse complement.
ATATGGTGAATGTTGCTCCAATCAGCACAGTATGTTAGTCATAACCAGCATGGTCAGAGACCTCATGGAGGTAAAGTGTTGATTGCATTTGCATGATTGGAGCTATCAGGTGTTATTGAGGCGTCCAGAGAGAGGTGTTAAAACATAATTGTATGTGGCAGACAGAAGATGTCTCACCCCCCCCACCCAGAGCCGGATTTCCCACAAGGCCAACTGAGGCCCGGCCTTGGGGCAGCAGGGAGTAGAGGGGCAGCAGGGGTGTAGAATTCCTATCTCCCAATGCCCGGGACATGCAAATCCGGGCACCGGGCGCATAGTTGTTTTCTATATTTAGCCCTGCTTTGGGCAAGCAGGGCTAAATGTGCAGTGGAGAAGCCACAGCTTGTTTTGTACAAGCGATTTTGGCGATGTTGCCGAGACCACTTTTATGCAGCCTGCATACAGGCGGGCGCATTGAGGAACCTGGCATTGGGGCAGCAGAGAGAGTAAATCCGGCCCTGCCCCCACCTCTATTCAAGCTTGGCTTCTCCATTTTTACATAAATGGCCTCTTTCACACCTCTTTTAAACCAGTCCCCCTCACTGTCCAGGATGCGTTCATGACTGTCTTCAAGGGAGTGACCTTTTTTATTAGGGATGATGTCACAATATACAGACAGTGGTGTACATAGTTGTATCGCGGATCATCGGCTTCAAGCAAAGCAACTTGCTCTCTTACAAACTCTCACTCGCATGAATTGAATCTAATTTCTAACCCTTTAGATAATATTTAATATTGCTTCTATTATTTTATTTGTATAATGATTGTGTAGAGTTTACAAAGTGCGATGTATAAGATTTACAGCGAATCCTGCAGTCTAGGTGCCCCACGCAAAGTGCATTTTATCTTAGCTAAGCGTTCCTTAAATTTTAGGTTTTAATCACTTCTTGCCTGGAAGTGATTTAGTAAGCAGTTTGTATGATAAATGCTGGAGGGCCACATGATTAATCAGACCTACTGGGGCAATTTAATGCCAGGAAGGGGGTCTAAACACCTGGTCTTGAAGTGGTTAAAGGGAGACTTCAATGGTTTGGGTATTATAAAAGTTCTTGTTGCGTTCCTTACCGGAATTCCCAGATGATGGGGAGGGTGCTTGTAATGACTGCCGATGGCACCGCTGTATACATAGGATGAATACGAAGAATGTCCCCAGTACACCGAAGATCCTTTTGGAATCACCAAATGCTCATTTTATTGAACAATTTGTCAAAATGGAAACAAGCGCTTTCGGGACCTCGCAGGGTCCCTTCATCAGGCTTTGGCATCAACGATGACCCTACGAGGTCCCAAAAGTGCTTGTTTCCATTTTGACAAATTGTTCAATAAAATGAGCATTTGGTGATTCCAAAAGGATCTTCGGTGTGCTGGTGACATTCTTCATATTCATCCTATAATATTTTGGCGGCTAATTTAACTCCAAGTTGTAGAAAAGGTAACCATTGTAGTGGGGCTACCCTGCTCGTTTTTTCTCTAGAGGGCGATTATAAAGAAGATACCCGATCCTTGGTCCTGCGGCAGTGATCACTCTCTTCCCCTTCGGCTGTGTTATGTCCCTCAGCATCCTCACCTCAAACAGATCTGTATTAAACATGATGATGTCACGGGTCATTAGACTGCCAGAGCCGGGGGGGGGGGGGAATCAGGTAAGTATAAGTTCTTTATTATCAACTCTAGGGAAAAACGAGCAGTTAACCCTTGCAGTACAAGAGTAGCCCCACCACAAGGGTTAATTGTTCTACAACCTGGAGTTCTTTCTTTTAGGTTTAACGTTCTTAAACTTATGTTTTATGTATTTTTTACTTATATAAGACAGGGGTAGACAAGTTAATATGGCATTCAGGAGCCAGTCTGTCCAATCCAGGAGCCAGTAGGCTTTTTTTTAGGAGCCACCTCCATTGACAACAACTAGGGAAAACCTCAAAAGTTAGGGGCCAGCTGTATAATTTTAATGAGCATTGGCTACCTGGCTCCTGGGATTTGTCCAGTCCTGATATAAGAATTTTATTTTACAACTAAGGGCTCAGTCACGCTAGATGCAGTGCGTTCCGGCCTGATTTTGGCCAGAACGCACTGCCCCGCATTGCGGCCGGCTCACTTTTTAGTGGAGCAGGAGGGGGCGTGTCGGGCCATTCAAGTGAATGGCGCCGTAGTCACGCCCTCCTGGCGCAATGCGATCCGCCGCACGGGATCGCAAGGCACATCGTACCTGCGGTCCGATCCTGTGCAGTTGCATTGTAGTCCATTTTGATGCATTTTTATGCATTTGTGATGCGTTTTTTCCCCCTGCATGTCCCTTGATGATGCCACAATCAATTCTGTTTTTTTTGTTTTGTTTGCATTCTGTTGCGTTTCAGTGCGTTTTGATGCATTTCGTGCAGTTAGATGCAGGTAAAAAAGGACAAGCAATATTTTTTCTGACTGCATCTGAACGGACTGCAATGGTGGGAATTAAGCACACGAAAGCCCATAGGAAAGCATTGTGATGTATTTTGACTGCAGCAGTCAAAATAAATGGACTGCATCACAACTGCATATGGTATGAACTGGCCCTTAGGCTGTCTCTCTCTAATTGAATCTCTGTGCAGCAGGAATTGAGATTGGGGGCGTGGCGTCATTCAGTTGTACGTGGAAATCTAAGCTTTATATTTTGACATTTAAACTATGGAAAATAACTTTTTAAATGACACAAACATGTTAAATGGTATCTATGGTCAAAAAGTATTAATACATCTGTATTTGTATATTGAATTTCCATAAGTTCTATCCCGTTCATAATAACCAGATCCAGAAGGTTGTCAACTTACTTATTGAAGATGCCCATAGGATGCACTTCCTCAATGCACTGACACCATTTCACTCAGCCCTGTGAATATGCCCTTCCCTGTCTGAACTATAACTCAATGTCTGAACAATGTAACATTATCATTGCTTGCTGGAAGCAATGCATGATGGGATATGTAGTCTTGCGAAATGGAGATTGCATCACATCAAGCAGCAGGGAAAGAGATACAAAGCACACTGGGAATGCCGGAAGTTGATGGAAGTGATGGGCAGACAGAAGGCAGCACTCACTACATACAAGGGTTTTTTTCATGTAAGCTTTGATTTTATTATGAGAAAAAACTCTAATATGTATTCCTATTACAATGCTGATGTTATAACAGGAGAGGATATGCCAGGACATTACAGCTCCTGTAAAGTTTATATGAGATTTTATTGGGCTTTCATATACAGGCAGTCCCCGGGTTACGGATGTCCGACTTACGGACAATCCGTACTTACGAATGGGGTCCACACTTCTCCTAAATGTACCGGCAGCCGCCCCCCCACCCCGGCAGCCGCCGGTACATTTAGGAGAACTGTGGCTGCAGCGGCCTGTGTCCTTTCAAACACAGGCGCCTGTGCTCTCCGCACCTGTGTTGGCAGAGGCAGCGGGGACACAGACCGCTGCATACCACCAATGCCCCACATACCTCCGCTGATGTGCTGGCTTCCTCTTCAGCCGGTCCGTCGGCTTCCCCAGTCCGGACGATCCTCCGGTCTCCTGGTCCGGCCGCGGCTCCTCTGCCCCGCCCCCCTGCCTCCTCTTCATTGCCGGCTGGGAGCCATACCTAGCCTGCTATTGGATATTGTAAAATGCAATAGCCAATAGCAAGCTGGCTATTGCACCCGCCCACTGTCTTCTGTCAATCAGCATGGGGAACCTGATAGAGAACTTTCTGCTTCAGGCCCCTCCTCTGCTGATTGAGAGCAGGCAGTGGGCCTACTATTGGCTATTGCAACTTGAAATATTCAATAGCAGGCTGGCTATGGCTCAGAGCATTAAAATGCAAAAAAAAAAAGTTTACAAAAATGAAACAATTAAAATAAAAAGACAAACAAAATGTAAAAAAAGTAAAGAAAAAGTTTATAAAATAAAATTAAAAATAGAAAAAAACTTGCTGTGTCTTTTTAAATAAAACATTTTTTAAATTATATTATAATCTTCTGAAAAACAGGAACAGAAAGCAAAAGAACCGTGACCCTTCCCTATGCTATCCAAAACTACAAAATGTTTTTTTGGCTGGAGTTACACTTAAAAAATGTAAATGTTCCGACTTACATACAAATTCAACTCAAGTACAAACCTAAAGTCCCTATCTTGTATGTAACCCGGGGACTGCCTGTACTTTAATAAATAACCTCTGAAGTTTAGCTCATGCCGCAGGATTGGTCAGGCTGCCGCTGCTGGTTAGCATGTGAGATCACAAGGACACATTTACTTTTTGAAATCTTTTATATTTTTCCTCCGGTCGGGTGTGAAGTTTAGCAATTACTAAGAACTTATTTCCTGCGACTTCCTAAATTAGGAGATTATCTGTCTGGTATCTTCAAGATCATGTGCTTAATAAATCTTCTCCTCTGTCTCTGTCTCCCTTAATCCCACTTCCTAAATTTCCCATTAGATACAAGAACCCGCTGCTTAAATGGAGACAAGGAAATCAGTCCTGTAATACATCAACCAAACTCCACCAGGGCTTCTCCGTGCCTGTAAACATGGCGGGGATGACAGGACAGTGGCCCCCGGTGGGCACTTTACCGTGGTCACATTGAAGCCGGCTAATTTTCACATTCATCCAGGTTCCATTTATCAGCTCGGTAACGCTCACATCAATGTGCTGGTGGCTCCGTTTTATTTTCAAGTGAAGGATTTTCAGTCTAAACGTCAACGTTCCTTTCTGTGTAATTCTGTATGGCCTCCAAATGCTAGTTTAAAGCTCAACCCCGGGCTAGAATATATAATTTTTACATTTCTGGTAAGAGAAATAAAAAAAAACAGCTATGGCTGGTCCTGTCCCCTGCATGACCTCTTTTCCCCCACAATATGTCCTAAGTCTGAGGAGACCGAGACTGACTGAGGAGATACTGTGAGTTCAGGGTATCATGCCCCCGCCCCACCTCTACTGCGCCTCAATGTAAATTGGGTTTTATATATATTTTATTTTGTTATTTATTATTGTCAAAAATATAATGCTCCTATGTTTTTTAGGCATTAAATAAGGGATATATAATTATGTATTAGGGATGCACCAAAATGACATTTTTTTGTACTAAAACCGAAATTTGAAAATTTCACACCGAAACCACCTTTTTCTGCAGCCCCTGTTATAAATGAACAGGAATCCTCTATACTGAGTGTTCCTGTTCATTCATAAACTGTAGAGACAATATGGGTTACTGTGTCCACAATCATGAATGAACAGGAAGTGATGTAGAGCACTTCCTGTTCATTCGTACAGCTTACTATGTCTTCAGTAATTTATAAACATTCAGCGATCAGATCAGTTCTGATTGCTGAGTATTTGTGCTCCACTCTCCATCCGGACTGCTCCGCCAGTCACAAGAGGCTGAGTTCTCCTCCTGATAGGTCTCTCCTCCCTACACTGCCCAGCTCAACCTCCTGACAGCTTCTCTCCTCCCTGCTGGGCACCGGCAGCTGGATCGGCTCTGTGTCCCCTCCGGTCCCCACTGCCTCTGCCGACACAGGCGGGGGAAAGCAGTGGGGGTTGGAGGGGACACAGACTGGCGTCCAGCGGGGGGCAGAGAAGCTGGGGATACACAGCATTTTTGGCAGTATTTTTAGCAAATGTGGTGCGATCGGCATTTTGCTCATAGTACCATTTTGGTGGCCAAAATTTCAGTGCATCCATATTATGTATCCCTTATTTAGTGTGTTTTTGAGTCAGGTTATATCCTCAATTGTTGAAATTTA
>NW_017306291.1:3549011-3637249 GCF_000935625.1 Nanorana parkeri | reverse complement strand
GGCTAGTTTATTTCCCATATGCTGATTTTTAGTTATTGTTTCATTAGATTATTATGCAGTCTTTTATCCAGCCAGCAGGTGGCACCCTAGGCTCTTTTTCATGTGCTTCCTAGTTTCTGTTTTCTATGGTGTTTTAAAAAGGTCTGTTGTTTACAGAGATCAATAGCTCATGTTGAAATTTATATAAAGAACTGAATGAGTTCTCATTGGATGGCAGTGTGAGAAAATTGAAGCGGCCACCTGGCAGAAAGGAGCTACTTCTGTAGTGATGTCTCCTTAGCTAACCCTTAGTGCTCTGGAAATTATTTGTCATGGAGTTTATGTTTACTTAATACATCCATACTTGTAAGAATGAAAAACACCTTTTTCAGAAAATGTTCTGAACCCATTGCAGAGGGACTACCCCCCAAACTGCAAGGGTCAGGTGCTTGTTTTTGTCTAGGTTAAAAAAAAGTTATACTCACCTGAAGTTCTGAGCTGGGTGGCTGTGACAGCGCTCCCTCAAGCCTGTCTCCTCTACTGCAGCAGTTGTATGTCCCACGGCGTCCTCATGTCCTTTACACTGTTCATAGAACCTGATGACTCAGGGACCTTGGACTGCTGTAGCAGAGGGGAAACGAGGCTCCAGGGACCGTTCCACTTTTTTACTTTTGAACCTAGACATAAATAAGATTGAACCTAGACATAAATGAGAACTTAACCCTTGCAGTGCTGGGGTAGCCCATCTGCAAGGGTTAGGTACATTTTTACCCAGAGTTCTGCTTTAACATGAAACAATAGACACTAAATTGCCAAAAGTATTGGGTTGTCGGCCTTTACACGCATGTGAACTTTAATGGCATCCCAGTCTTAGTCTGTTGGGTTCAATATTGAGTTGGCCCGCTTTTGCTGCTATAACAGCTTCAACTCTTCTGGGAAGGCGTCCACAAAGTTTAGGAGTGTGTCTATGGGAATGTTGGACCATTTGTGAGGTCAGGTACTGATGTTGAATGAGAAGGCCGGGCTCGCAGTCTCCACTCTAATTCATTCCAAAGGTGTTCTATCGGGTTGAGGTCAGCAGTCTGTGCAGCTTGGATGCAGCTGCTCGGCCATGGAAACCCATTCCATGAAGCTCTCTACACACTGTTGTTGTGCCAATCTGAAGGCCACACGAAGTTTGGAGTTTTGTAGCTATTGACTCTGCAGACAGTTGGTGACTTCCATGCGCTGACCCCGCTCTGTCATTTTACGTGGCCTACCACTTCTTGGCTGAGATGCTGTTGTTCCCAGTTGCTTCCACTTTGTTATAATACCAGTAACAGGGGACCGCGGAATATTTAGTAGCAAGGAATTTCACGGAACACCTGAATCCAATGATTTGGAGGGGTGTCCCAATGCTTTTGGTAATATAGTGGAAATTTCATGGATGGACTTATTGCACAGGTGGCAACCTATCACTGTACCAGGCTTGGATTCACTGAGCTCCTGACAGCGACCCATTCTTTAGGTGCCCATACACTGTACGATTCTCGTGCGAGAATCGCGGGAAATCCCGCGATCGTACGAGAGTCGTACAGTGTATGGAAGGCGTGCGACCGTTTCTACTGTACGGTCGCACGTCTTCCATCGAACAAGCAGCCTGGAAAACCCACCGGGAATCGTACGATTCTCGGCGAGTGAGTGACCTGCTTGTTCGACAACTGACGAATGGGCCGGTGTGCACACTGCCCGTTTGCCGTGCTTTTGAACCCTTTAATGCTTTACATAAGGCCCCCCGACTCTCTTTTTTTGTTTTCTAAACATGAAAATAATCAATAAAATGAAAATCTAATACAACTGAACGACGTTCATAAAAATAACCCAAAAACATTTAAACCTGCAAAGCCATCGCGCATCTCTATGTAAATAGCAGAGATGGGACCCAGGGAGCCGGTGCGCCGGACTCATTCCACTTTGATGTAATCTGTCATTGATAAAAGAGAGTTCAGACTTTTTTAAAGCAATTAAAATGTTTTCGCCTCAGGAGGTAAATAAAAGCACATGATAGCGCTAAATCAGACTGCAGAGAGGTAATCACTACAGAAGTTCACTATTGAACAATATTGAACCCTGTAACAATAACACATAATAAATCACTCTGAAAGGTACATTGGATATGATTTTTTTTTCAAGGACAAATAAAGTATACTCCAGAGAACCCGAAGGACTGTGTTATTTTTATTGGCCGTTTTAGAGGCTACTGACAATTCCTTTTTAAAGTAAACTTTATTCTTCACCGCTAAAGTACACATTCTTCACTTTAAAGACAAATTCTTCTGGGCACTTGAGTCTTAAAAAGAACACAAAACAGAATAACGTTATAACCGTACAAAAGAAAAATGGAGGACCTGCCGCTAATAAGAGGAGATCTGATTAAAAGTGTCTTAAAGTGTTTGTCCAGGCATTATCCAAAGTTACCCCCCCCCCAAAAAAAACCTCCCCTTTCCACTTCCAGATCTTTTTTTTTCTTTTACTTTGTTGCTATAATGAGAAGCAACTTTTTTACTCCCTGTGGCATCACCAGACTTATTCCTATAGACGTAAGCACACCCCCAGAACTACTTCTCCCATAAGCCCTTTCCTGTAGTGAGAAAAAACTTTTTGACTCCCTGTGGCATCACCAGACTTATTACTATAGACATAGGTACACCCCCAGAACTACATCTCCCATAAGCCCTTCTCTGTAGTGAGAAACAACTTTTTTTACTCTCCTTGGCATCATCAGACCTGTTTCTATAGATCTATGCATACCCCCATAACTACATCACCCATAAGCCTTTCTCTGTAGAGAGAAACAACTTTTATACTCCCTGTGGCATCTCCAGACGTTTCCTGTAGATGTAGGCATACCCCCTGTAAGGGTAAAATAGCGGCCGCGCATGTGCGTGCAACTGAAAGTGCATGGAATGACGCGCAAAAGGCAGGTGCATAGGAAATTACATCTTACCTCATAGGTGGCTATATAAGAATGAGCCTGAGATCACAACATTGCTGATGGTCTTGTCAGCTAGTGCTTCCTGTTTCCTGCTTCCTGTTGATTTGCCTGTGACCTGTTTTGACCTGGATTGTCTTTGACCATTCTGCTGCTTGCTGCCTGCCCCTGACCTTGGCCTGTTTCCTTGACTTCGCTCTTGCCTTCTGATTCGGTACCTCGCTGCCCGGCTGGCTCGGATCCTTGGATTTCTGGACCATGATTCCTGTTTCCTGAATCTGTTCCCACCGCTATCGCCCGGTTGTGACCTTTGGCCTGCTGACTTCGCTACTAGACGTCTCCTGCACTGTGTCTGCTTCCATCCGTGGCACTCGTGCTCCTCGCTGTCCTGCAGCCTTCTGTTCCAACCCCAGGGGTTGCAGGACACGAGCCGCAAGAGAAGCCTTCTCGTCTTCCGGTCTCTGCCTCATGTACGTGATACCCCCAGAACTACATCTCCCATAAGGCCTTCTCTGTAGTGGGCAACAGCTTTTTCTACTTCCCTTGGCATCATCACCAGGTTTGTAAAATTATTGCAATGAAGCTGCTGGGAGCTCAGTTCCTATTGATGTAGGCACAACCACAGAACTGCGTTAGCCAAAAGTAATTGCCTGTAGCGAGAAACAGCTTTATTACTCTCCGTGGCATCATCACCAAGCATGCAAAATTATTGTAGGGGAAGCTGCTGGGAGCTCTGTTCCTATTGACGTAGACACACCCCTAGAACTACATCTCCCAAAAGAGAAACTGCTTTTTTTACATCATCACCAGGCTTGTAAAATTCTTGTAGGAGAAGCTGCTGGAAGCTTAGTTCTTATAGAGATAGGCATGCCCCCAGAATGACATCTCCCAAAAGTCCTTTCCTATAGCGAGAAACAGCTTTTTTACTCTCTGTGGCATCATCACTGGGCTTGTAAAATGCTGCTGAGAGATTAGTTCCTATTGATACAGGCTTACCCTCAGAACTACATCTCCCAAGAGCCCTTCCCCTACACACGTTAAGGGAGTAGATTGTTTTGTTGGGAAAGTAATGTATGCAACTGGAGAGGGAAAGAAAGGGGATGGCACACCAAGAAATAACCCTTAATTCCGCCATCCATGCTGTCATCTATGCTGTATAATCTGCAACAATTAACTAATTTCCCCTCTTCCTACCTTAGCGATTATTTTTCTGTTGTATTAAAGGAGTTGCAAAGTTCCGGCATATCCTCTCCTATTATAACATCAGCATTGTAATAGGAATACATACTAGACTTGTAATACAAGCAAAGCTTACATGAAAAAATCCCTTTTATGTAGTGAGTGCCGCCTTCTGTCTGCCCATCACTTCCAACAACTTCCTGGATTCCCAGTGTGCTGTGTATCTCTTTCCCTGCTGCTTGGTGTGATGTGATCTCTATTTCTCGGGACCACATATCCCATCATGCATTGCTTCCGGCAAGCAACGATAATGTTACGTTGTTCAGACATTCAGTTGTAGCTCAGAAGACAGAGAATTTTGACACAAGGAAATGCATATTTACAGGGCTGAGGGAGATTGTGTCAGTGCGACAGAGTGAGGAAGTGCATCCTATGGGCATCTTCAATAAGTAAGTATTTTTTGACTCTACTGTATATACTTTTTTTTTTCTGTTTTGTTCATGCTGTTCGTTCACATTTGTAGCGGCACAATAAATAAATACACAAACATTTTTCCTTAGAAAACCTTTATACGATTTGTAAATGATTCTTCCATGCTTTGCACCAGAACTGTAATTTTAGTACCATTATAAATGCGACACAGAATACAGCACGCACTTTTTGTTCACAGGAACACCAGTTTTCAAACTAACACTTGTCAAGCTAAAAATAAGTCTTTTTTCTTTTTTTTTTTTGTTTAGTTACACACAAGAGTGTCCACAGAGTACGTAGAAAATACAAAGACAGCAGGCTAAAAACTTTGTTTGCCCTGAACAAAAAACATGTATTATTTGGTATCATATGGAATGGTAAATGTATTTCCAAATAAATAGGAGGATAGCTGATATGAAACACCCCCCCAGCTCTGGTCCATAGCGGGTGTACAGGAGTGAACTGGTTAGGGAAACCTGTGCTTATAGCAACAAGCGCTTCCAATAGGTCAGCTGACTGTGACCGTGCTGACCATTCCTAAGTATAATTCAAAATGCTTACTGCAGGGCTGAAGTTTTGTGTATGTTGTACGGACGGTACACCGGCTGCGGTGAGGGGGTGGTTGGCGCTGCTCCAAACACAGGTAAGACCAGCGGGTTAAAGGTAGAGGGAAAAGATTGTCATTTGGTGAGAAACTGGAATGACACTTTAAATAAATATGCAGGCTGCCATTGCTTATCTCAAATAAAGTACAATTAACCTTTAGTTTTTTTGCATATATCTACTGCTAGCAAGCAATAGAATAATGTAAAAACATTAAAAATAATAAAAAAAGTTACCAAAAAGGTAATTACTTACCTGTGTCTCCCCTACTCGCTCCCGTCTGAAGATCTGAAGATTCTCGAGCTGCTGTGAAGGATCATGGGGTGGGCCCATGCCCAGTAGAGATTTTCAGCCAGGAGAAGAGGAGAGACACAGGGTAAGTCAATGGACGTAGCCATGAGCTTGCACATGCAGACACCGTGGGACTCGAGGAGTCTGCGCTGGATCAGAGACCGCAAGCATTGATGCGCCTTGCATTCTCGTGCAGCCGATCACATTGTGGCCGAGGGCGTGGCTACGGTGACATTCACTTCAATGAACCGCCACGCCACCTCCTGCCCCATAAGAAAGTGAGCCACCAGCAATGTGATTCAGTGTGTTTCGGCCAGAATAGGGCCGGAGCGCACTGTGTCTGCTGTGAACGGACCCTAAAAGCCTAACTGCACTTTCACTTTAATTCAGCTAAATACACCCTTGTTCTCTGTGTGGAAGCAGTGGACTCTCTGCAGAGGTCTGATACACCCCCTATCCAGTCAGACCTATAACTCTGCAATCAGCAAGTTTTATGCCCCCTGCTCATTGGAAACTCTAGCTCAGACTCAGCAGGGCGCATATATATGTGAAAATATCTCACGGCACACTAGTGTGCCGCGGCACAGTGGTTGAAAAACACTGCTCTAGAGAGACCATTGCTTTCACACAGAGAGCAAGAGTCTTTTTCTGCAGCATGCTGGCAAGGGACAGGCTTTTCTACTCAGCATGCGGCTGCTCTCTAAAGAAAACGATCTGTAAGACTTTGTAAACCAAACACTGAGTTGGGCTTTAGGCAAGAGTGTCAGGATACCAGCCAGGCACTTAGGAGTTTCAGATGGAGGGGTCAGTATCGGTATCATCCATTCCTCTCTTATGACAGGGAGGGAATAACTGAGTGATTGCTCTCTCTAGTGGCAAATCTACAAATCTCCATATTTAAAGCTGATCTCCGGGAGAAATAATTATTTTCTAAATACAAGAGTCATGCGTATTCTTCCTTGAACTTTGGTGTGCTTCCAGCAAGTGTGGAACTTTGTATCTGTGCTGGAGCTTCCTGTATTAAAGACCGATCACTGCTGCTCTCTCTCCTTATGCAGGCTTACTTAACATAGGGGCTACTGGAACACCCACCACACCCATCGCCTCGGTATGCCCAATGACAATCTGGGCCAGCTGGACTGAATAAAATCAGGCAAAGGCACCGGCGGCTTTCTAATCAGGCATGTTAGGCGGCTGCTCAATGTGTCCCGCGAGGAGTAAGTGGTTGCCTAATTAGACAGCCACCTCTGCTGCTTCCCGTGCAACCGACTGACAACACCAGGGCCATGATGACCTTAATCAGCCCTGCATTAAAGGGTTATTAAATCCTCAGGGGTTTTTGCATATATCTACTGCTTTCTAAAAAGGGTTTAAACTTACCTGTGTCTTCGCCCTGTGCTCCCGTCCGAACATCTGAAGAGTCTCAGGACGCTGCAAAGGATCTTGGGGCGGGTGCATACGCATTTCAGATGTCCGGCCGGGAGACGAGGAGAGACACAAGGGAATATAAGAAAAAACAGGGTGGACTGCCTTTATAGAGGAGGCAGTCTAAGGGTTCACAAATGATCGGGACCGACCCAATTTTTGAATTTAGAGGACAGAGGAGTCAGCGCTGGATCGGAGACCCGCACCAGCGCTGGAGGGACAGCTGAAAAGGACAGTAAAGAAGAAGAAGATCGAATCAAGAGGCATCATTTAAGGTAAGTCCCTACAGCAGGATTGGGAAGGGGCAAAATAAAGTTTGACTTTAATGTCACTTTAAGGAATATATTTAAATGCAGTTTTTTGTGTCCGGAGTTCAGCTTTAATATATTTTAATATAAAGTATGAAAGTGCAATCATATAATGTAATATCAAATAGTATTTGATTTAATGACAGGTTCTCTTTAGGCTGATCAGAGTCACAAATATAATTTAAGAGCTCAAAACAAACCGAATTCTTAAAGATTCAGTGAAGCTACAAAGACCTCTTGTTATGTACGCTATACCGTGTATGTTGTCTGCGCAGTGAAATCAATATCGCCCTTTTATCCATCCAGTCATTTTTCAGTGAAATAAACACAGTTAACCCTTTCCAGCACATAAGATATTCTGACGCCGCAAATCTGCATACTGATTAAAACCATCCGTTTTACCTATATCCATCTGTGCCAAATCATATTAAAATGACAAATAATTGTACATGGCGACGGCGGATTGTTAGAAAGCGCATTAGCGGCGGGCAATGACCATTTGTTATTCCGTGTCAGGAAGACAGGCCTCTTAATGAAAGGAACTTATTGAAGACCGCGACACTACAGCTCGATCTCAAGGAGAATCCTGACATGGGTGTTAATAAGACGATTGAAAGGTTAGCGCTCTGGGAGTACGGGAAAGTTTAATGCTGTTTACCAGTCTTAGCACTTTTCATAATGCTTACAGGCCAAGGGAGGGGAGGACTTTGTATCTGTACAGTGACGCGCATCTGAATTTATAAAACAGGACAGGCAGAACAAAATGGAGGGCCTGTGGTTAATATACAGAGGCATAGCTCATCAGGAGCTGGACCTCCACCCGCATGTATTGAAGAGGATTCAAAGGGAGAAGGAGAAGTTCTGAATATGGCAGGTGGCTTTAAAACCACAATAGGGGGGAATTTATCCAAACTGGAGCAGATAAAATCTGGAGCAGATTTGCACTGCAACCAATCAGCTTCTCTGTCTCATTTTCAAATCTTACCTGAGCAAACTGAAAAGAGATGCTGATTGGTTGCCATGAGCAACTGCTCCAGATTCTGTTTGCTCCAGTTTTGATAAATCCCCCACTATGTTTTTATATTTAGTTCAATTTCTGACCCCATTTTCTGTACATTCGTTCCCTCGAGATGCCACCCAGTGCCTTTTCTTGGTTTGAGATGGCATCGCAGGTGGCTCCACAGCAAAGGCACTGATCAACTTATTGAATTCTAGCAAGATCATTGTGACAGAGTTAGGGTTTTAAAGTCTAATCTTTTGAGAGGTGTCCAATAAAACAAACCTTTGCCGTGAGGCCAATAAAGAGGACTTGATGTTTACGACCTTTGGAGTGCCAGCGTACCCTTCATTGCTTTATGCAAATACATTCAAAGCCTGGTTGCGACTAACAGATTATGTGGATTGGAGCAACATTCACCATATTTATTCCCATATAATTTTTTGTACAAGTCATTCTGAATTGAGAAAGCTGGTTGGATAACCAGTGAAACGTCTTCAAGAAAAATACAGCAAGTTCAGTTGCCTTGACTTATTTTTTACAGATATATCATGACCTGGATGAATGAGAACCTTCACAGACAAGATATTTTAAAGCAACCCTGACATTCATAACTATATACCTTCAGCACCATCTAGTTCAAGAACCCTTCCTACATTATCAAACTAAAAACCCAAGAAGAATCCCAAAAACATGTTATTTTAGACACTTCTGATCGAATAAACTTGCATAAACTCTTAAACATTGGTTTGGCAGTCTCTAGTCTGTACATTCCAGTGCAGCATGATGTCCACATATATCTTTGCTCAGGAGGGTTCCTGTACTGTATTGTTCAAGCAGTGACCACCCTTGTGACTATAAGGTGTATGATGCAATCTTGGTGAGATTTCCTTGTAACTGCCTGGAAGGCTCCATCTACACATCAACTCCTTGAGCCCTCATTATACCAGTTAGCCTAACCAGGCTCAGAATACTATGGTGTGATATTCAACAAAATGGAGGAATCATGTCTACTAAACCAAAATAATCCCTTTTGCCATGCCAGTCAAAATTCTGTAAATTTTTAATTTGGAATCCCCTTTTCCAAAATCCGGCGCTTATCCCCGGGGAAAGGTCACTACCGCAAGAAGCAATCCGCCCAGGCTTTGCTCCTCATCTATCAGTAAAAAAACATATCCGTCTATGAGAAATTTGATGTGAGATTTCGGTCTAAAAGAAAGAGAATTAAACAACAGAGCTGGGGAAAATGACTTTCATATTCTTGTACTTTCGCGTGCGCTGCCATCTTGATGATTTTGTAGCCGTGAAGAAAATATATTACCTCTGCCAGAATTCTGTCTTCTGGTACTTTGTCACTCATAAGTTATTGTAAAATTCAGAAAGCAGCGCAACTGTTGCCTGTCGCACCATTGTACCAGCTGACGTCGCCTTATCAACAATAAGAGACATGGCAAGTCCACAATGCTAAATACAAAGCTGAAACATATGTGTATACAGTATATACTGTATATATGTAATGTAGAAAATTGGTACCAGCACACAATCCAGAAATAACATGCCCTGGTGCTCTACATGGAAGCAGTAGTAGCAGTCAGTGGGAGGGTTCCAAACAAGAGTAAACGCTTAAAGGGTAACGCTTATTATACCGCCCCAAACGTCGTTATAATAAATCCTACACTTTAGGCGTTTACTCCTGTTTATAGACCTTTGAGTGCCTACTGAACTTTTGCTATTTCTCTCTTTATACAGTTCAGTATTTATATATATAATGTCCCCCCAAAATTATAAAGAATATCTTTCAAGTGTTCTGGATCCTACAGGAAAATCCCCGCAGGTTTAAACGGTGTGCCTTTTTGTTCTGCAGGTTTCTTTTCACAGAATCTAATGGTTCCCTAAGGATGGCACCTTTCCTGGGAAAAGTATTAGCCCCATGATCTCTTTCCTATGATAAACATTGGAAAAAATTCCAATTTATGTCAGCCAGTTGGAAACCCTAGACACCCTGAAACCCAGGAGAAGATGGTTGGCCTAGGAGGCAAACATAACCAACTGGCCCTTTCACAATAGGGTCTATATTCTGTGGGCAAAAAATGCACCACACAATGTGTGTCGTGGTGCTTGGTGGTCATGGTGAAGGATGGTGGCTCTCCTAAAGCAGTTCTAAAGCCCAAACTATTTATTTTTATTTAGATAGGGAAGGGAATGTTTGAAACCCATATCTGTCCTTTGCCATCTGTCCCCATTCAATAGAGTTGCCTTCACTTCCTGAAAACACAACAGGAAGACAAACTCTGAAACTGAGCAAAACAAATCCACTCAGACAATTGTCACCAGAATATCCTCCAGTAACATTTCAATTGTTGTAGATGTTGTAGAGTTAAACCATCTGGCAAATCTCTTGGGGGCTCTATTGGTAAGACCTCTACATTAATTTCCTTGGTCTGTACCCTTAGTTTGTCCATTATGGGAAGCTCCCACTTTCCCTGCTAGGTTTTTTTTTGTTTTATGGAGAATGCAACAGGAGGAGTGGAACACACTAAGGTGGGCAGGAATACCCAAAGCTCAGTTGGTTGGCTGGAAAATCTCAATGTTGGGGCATCTAAAACATAAAAAACCAGGAGCTGGCTCCTACCAGGCTAGAACTGAAATATAATTTATGTGTGGACTGACCCTTTAAAACCTTTCATCAGGTGCACCTTGTCCTCTTAGTTAGCATAAATACAAAATATTTATGTCCAAATGGACCATTAAATAATTTTTATGTTATTTCTAAAGCGTTTTCATTGTAAAAAGTGAAATATCTTCCCTTTTATACACACAGACACTCTATGAATGGGCAAGAGCTGTACATGCATGTCACCGTGACAGTATACAGGTTTGGTTTAGCTATGCATTTAAAACGATTATACAGCACTAGACAAATACATGGCACTGACTGCCGCAGCTGGACACCCCGGGAAGCCGGTGATTGGGCTTTGCTGAGGATTTGTTTGAAGGTTATGTGAAGATTTTGTCATTAGAAATCAGCAGTGCTGACAGGTGCTATCCTCACCGGAGTTCCCTGAGCTGCTCTCGCTGAACTCAGCCAGGATATATTAGATAAAGCACAAAGCTTATATTTTACCTTTGATGCATTGTGCCACCAGAAGAACACTTTTTTTCCTCCTCCATTGATGCAGTATTTCTAAAATACTGTGGAATGTAATTGTGCAAAAGATTTGTAGCCAGTTTAGTTGGATCAGATTTATATGTGCACCCAGGACTAATACTCGGATCAATCTATCAGTCACTATCAGTCATTAAAGAAAACTATCTATCTATCTATCTATCTATCTATCTATCTATCTATCTATCTATCTATCTATCTAGTTTCGGATGAGTTTAATATTTGTTGCGAATACCACAGAAAACCATATAAATATATTAATACTAAAGCTGAAGCTCCTAGACCTGAATGGCATTCGGGAGTCCGAATTTCCAAATACCTGTCAGGACTTGTACCTGACCACTCTTCTTTTATCCTGAGGCCTGCCATCCTTGTTGCTTCCCCCTGGCTGTAGGTGTGTGTTTGTCCCAACGGTGGGTTTATTACTTCACTGCTAAACCTGTGGGGGGTTGAGGGGGTTTGTAGTTTTGTTGTTGTGTAGCAAATAAAACTGTGTGCATAGAACCCTATCCTGTGTGGGCAAATTAATTTGGTCATCCTGCGTGGGTACCTGCATGTGGTGTGAGGATGCCTGTGCATGGTACCCTGACAATACAATTCGGGAGCTCCAGAAAGCAATATGGTTCTGGAAGCCTCAGCTGTAATATGGCTCCCAGACCCGAATGGCATTCGGAAGCTCTCGAATGCTATTCAGACATTCGGACTCCATTCGGGTCTTGGAGCATCAGGTTTAGTATTATGTACATACAAGTAGTATTCTATAATACGAACGAATATTCATAGCGGCAACATTAAACATAAAACTAAGCCTGAGGCTCCCAGACCCAAATGGCATTGGGGAGATGCCGAATGCAATTCGAAAATTCCGATTCAGACCCATTCGGATGCATTAAACCGAAAAACACATCTGATTGGCCAGAAAAGTCACATGTTCAATTTAGTTTTTGAACTTCGGAGACGGAAATTCGTATTCAGACCCATTCGGATGCATTGGGATTCGGAAAATCGGATGTGTCCGAATGTCCAAATTTCGGAAAATTCGTCCTATTTTTAAATCGGAACGAAACAAATCACACATGTCTACTATCTGTCTGTCTGTCTGTCTGTCCATCTATCTATCTATTATGCCATGACTATCTGCCTGTATTGGGTACATTGGTAAGGCGGAGGATTACATGGGGTAGTCATATTTACTCATTACCTGGTGGCCTCTATATATTCTCATTATATACATTGTAAGTAAAAGCTCATTACATACTTTGTGAGTAAAAGTAAAGGTACAACTATTGTGCAGTATTCCAAAGCTTCCTGATTTGGAATACTACACAATAGTTGTACCTTTACTTTTACTTTCAAGTCTTTGAAATGTGCGACTCATTAAAAATAATGCTCTTTGTGTGGCAGACATCTTAGATATCTAAGCAGCTGTAAGAATACAATAGCCGGCATGAAAGATTCCTCCATCCACGTTGTTTAGAGGGGCTGAATGAGAAAAGTCTTAACATGCATGGGTAGTCATATTTAGCCTGGCACAAGCACAGTAGAACATTCTTAAAGTGACTCTTTTATGAGAGTAGTACATGGTAGCAATTGTTGTCCTCCTTTGTAGAGGTCTCAATTTTTCTATTCTAAAAACTGTTATTAGATAAAGCTCTCTCATTGGTTCAAGCAGTGATGGATTAGAAAAAAATGGGATCCTCGGAAAGGAAGCAGCTTTTGCTACTCATCCCTTCAATTGACACTGATAAGGATTGCAATAAGCACAGAGAAGCTGACCCATTATCATTGTTCATACTGGCATGGCTAACCCAGTCAGACATCAACTGCCTACAACTACATCTTACCAAGTGAAGTGACTGTCACTAGGTAAGATGTAGGGAGCATGAAGGTTGTAGATGGGCCCCTTGGACTTCCACCGGGTCCCTGGGCTCTTTCTGTAGAAAGAGGGATTCAGAGGGTAGAGAAGTTGTTAGAAGAGTGTTTGATGGCTCCCATACTCTTCCAACACTATTAACTTCCACACCTTCTACATCCCTCATCTTACACTGTTGACCTCACCCCTCCCCTACTCTCAGTTAAGCTGCTCACCCCCTGCATGGTAGGACTCCCGCTCTTGATACCAAGGGCTGTGAGTGGTGCAGGGGGGCAGAGCCAAATCTGCTGAAAGTCCCCCGTTCCTTCCATCATCTGATCAGCACAGCAGAATGGACTCTGAAATGGTCCCGCCACTCTCCATGGTAACAAGCTGATTGACAGGCTCCTCTCCTCCTTCTATGCAGAGGAGCCCGAAACCATGTAGGGAAGGAGGGGAGGAGTCTGCCAATCAACTGATTACCATGGCAAGTGGGCGGGACCACCCTTCTTCACTACAGACAGCCCATGCTGGGTTTGGGCCCCTCCCCCTGCTGATTTGATGAGGGCTGCCTGTACCATTCTGTCAGTGGCCCTAGCCAAGGGCCCCCTCCTGGCCGCGGGCACTTGAGCAGTGCCCCGAATGGTCAGTCCGTCCCTGCTAAACACCTTTTGACTTTAATATCACTAACTACACTTTCTTAAAACAGAAAAAAAAACGAAAACTGTTTTGAAGATGTCCATTAGTAACGTTTTTCTTTTACATCTCGAACAGAAGAAATAAAAAAACAAGATTATTAATTCTCAGGTTCTTTTTCTTTCTTCTAGAACAGGCATCTAAAATTTTCAGGAAAGTTTGATCTTGAGAGTTTTTGTTTCGTTCTTTGGACAAAGGTCGAAGCTTAATAGGAAGACTTTTTTTTCATTGTCACGCGTGTTGTTATATTCTACCAAGGACATGGGCAAGGTCAGTATAAAACTGATGGTTTCTTTATGAGCGTCTTGTAACTTTACAGGAATGAGATTGCTGAGAAAGTACAAGACTTGTAGAGTTCTCTGCGACCTATTCCCATTAGGATGAAAGGGGAAGTGTAACCTTGTAATTGTAGCTGACACCATTCTGGGGGAAAACGAGCACAACCTTTTCTAAAGGGTCCTGTCACCCTCCACATAAAACCACACATATGTCTTCCAGCTTTTCACAGCCTGCAATAAAAGGTGACGGCGATGTCAACTTTAGAAGGTGTCAGTTTTTTTTAACATAAAAAGGCTAATTAAGTAAGTCAGTGTGAAAAGCAATGATGATGTAAAAGACTGTAACCTATAGCAACCAAAACATCATTTATATATTTTGAAAAGTCTAGAAATCCCCCAATAGTTCTAAATGTATCTAAATTATTGGAATAAAATAGTAGTCTTAAAATTGTCAAATTTAAAAACAAAGTTAACTGTCTTTCTGCGATGGAAAGGATGAAATATTTACCTTTTCTGGAAAAAATGCGGCCTTCACTATTCAAACCTATAGACTGGTGTTGGCCAAATCTGATAGATAGATAGACAGATAGATATCTCCAATTTAGGTTCAGGGGTCAATGGGAGTGGACATACAAAACACTATAATACAATGATTTGAGCTTAGCCTAAAATAGGGATGTTCAGATACCAAGTACCGTACTCCGTACAAGTACAAGTACAGATACTTTTCCAGCTCCAAGACTAAACTAGAGAAAAATTCAAAAGTTAGGAGGCAGCTGTCATTTTGTAAGGAGCACACAGAGCTCCTGGGATTAGTGCATCCCGGTTTTAATGTATGATTTTTTAAATTAATAAATATATATTAGGAATGCACCAATACTATTTTTTCAAGTAGAAGTACTGATACTTGCCCAAGTCCTCACAGATACAAGTGCTGATACATTTTTGTTTATTGTCATGTGACAGTTTTTGTAAAACAATACAGACTAATGATTTCAGGACAGTGGTGGAGCGCCAGAGCCAGGTCCCAGCTGCAACCACTGCAACCCTGGTAGTTCTTGTGAAAATGCCAAGTATCGGCACTGGTATCTGAACATCCCTAGTCTAAAATGGTTCCATAGATCATCGATCTTCATTTGGAAATTGTCCGTGAATGGTACGATAATCGATCAGTTGATGGGAACCCAGCAATTTTTTTTACTGTACTCCTGGCCAAACTTCCTCAATCAGTCAGGCTGGAAAACGTTTTTCAAATCGAACGAAAATCGATGGGTTAGTGGCGTTTTCGTACGAAAAAAATTGCAACATTACCACTGCACAAAAAAAAAATCAGTTTTGTCGATCAACGAAATTCGGCGAGTTAGTATTGCTAATGAACCATTGTCGAAATTACATTGGTCTGTGCACTATGGGGTATTCCAACCGAAATCGAATGATGGTTCGATGAGGGCACGAAAAAAATCTGGTGGTAATCGCAAGGTGTATGGCCACCTTAAGTCTCCCTCCAGTGCTAATTACATAATGAAAATCCTAGATATTTGGTCATGTAATCTCTGTTGAAGGGGAGCAGCCTAGTCTAGACTGGCCAGTTCTGTTCAGCGGGGATCATTTGAGCAATTGGCTTGGTTAGTGAGCAGGGAACATCACTGAAGGTTACCTGGAGCAGCATTTTCTCCAGGAAAATTATTTTTAACATGTTTATCTTTGTTCATCAATCTCAGCAAACGTGTCAACAGGACTTTATGGTAATTTTGGAGAACCTGTACATGTAGGATAAATTAACTTTAAAGATGGCTTCCACAGCATCATATACTCATCTCATGCTTACTCCATTGCCTCTCCTTTCACATAAGGAAAAGAAGCCCTCTCTAAATGCTGAGCCGATCCCAGTCAATACTTTAAGGGCTTTCCTTGCCACCATGAGACAGTGATAACACCTGATCAGCCAATTGCCAAGCACCAGCACTGCCATATGGGAGGAAAGGGGGTGACATACATGACCCACTATATCTGGAAGTACTGCATATTTCTTTTCACTACCAGCGGCAACTAGAATGGCAGGAATGTGAAGGGAAATATGGGCAGGATGGGGCAGAGAACAAAGCGGAACCTATTGCTTCGTCGCACTGGAGAAAAAGCACAGATACACTGATGAAATGTGAGATTTCAAAACTGTCCTACTAAGAAAGTTGGAAATTTTAAGCAAAATTGACTGATAACCATGAAAATATGGATCTGTACAACTCAAATTTTTATAGCCATATGAACAGTCACCAAATATGTTTGTCATTCATTAACTAAATGCTCACACAGTTTGACATTACCTGTCACATGCTGGTGTATTTTTGCGAATATGTAAGGATCCTGCATGTCCCTGAGAGAGGGAGCATGGAAGAAGATGGAGGACATTGACAGCGTTGGCTCATCTGTGGAGAACAATAGCAATCATATATCTTTTTTTACTCTCCTACTGGTCTTTCCCTTGACTGGTGGTTTTGGGACACATACATGAATGTAAGACTATCACAATTTCCTGCCTAAAATGTCCACTTCAGGTCCGTGAAAGAGGAAGACCATGAAGAACGATGGAGGACACTTCCAGTGTTGACTCATCTGTGAGGAACAATAGCAATCAAATATCTTTTATTGACCCTCCTACTGTTCACTCCCCTGACGTTCTGCCCCAGTACTCACAGCAAACCAACTGTGGTCCTGGTCTGGTTTCATTCTAGACCATGGGGATCAGCTTTTCCAGGAATCTTGGACTGGTACAGGCGTGGCACACAAACCCATTCTGGTTGGAACACTGTAGAAATTGGCAGGGTACCTGGCTTGAAGACACTTCTTGCCCCTGGTTTAAACACCTGTGTTCCTGATAGCCACCAAGTTTGTGGAAACATTTTGTGGGAATATGTGCCCTGCAGTGACATCTAATGGCACACTAGTGACCTGTCACCAGCGGAACTCCAAACAGATATTAAACAAACAAATAATGCAGTTCTGTATTTATTAATATTTTATTACATGTATTTTTTTTTTTATATAAGCAGTGTAAGTACCTGAATTTGACTTTGTATCAGCCTCTTACAATCCCTTTACATGTGCTAAAAAGGAACATGCTGATAGGAGAAGAGAGCAGAATGACAGAGAGGTGAACTGTTATCAGTATGCTGCTTCTCCTTTAACTGTCCAGTCAAAGGCTCGGAGAGATCCGGAAGTATTACTTAAAGGAGAACTATGAGATGAGTGATTTCCACTCACCTCATAGTTCTAAGCCGACCTGTGACAATGAGACTGTCACAGGTCGGCTCAGTAGATCGGGAGGTGAGGGAACACATACCGGGTTCCCTCACCTCTCGATCCTGTCACGGCTCTCTGCCGTGACAGGGGGAGGGGCTGGATTCCCCTCTCCCCGCTCCGATCTGCCAGCGCTGACTGGCGGAACGGACGGGGGAGAGGGCGGGTACAGCTGGCTCTGCCTCTAGGTAGGCAGAGCCAGCTGTCACTCACGCAGCTGGGCGGATCCCGTCATCTACGTCGGGATCCGCTCCAGGTGCGGCGTCTCAGTATAATGTGAGCTGTAGCTCACGGTATACTGAGCTTAGGGTAACGGGAGGACGCTAGTTTGTGTCCTCCCGTTACCCTAAGAAGAACTATGGAGAAAAACACTGACCCCATAGTTCTCCTTTAACTGCAGCAGAGAAAAGTCAGACAGGGCTGTGCAGAGATGTGACAGAGCTATGGATACCTCAGGACTGGATGGACAGAAACACGAATCCTTTGGCAGGCAAAACTACTCCCTTATAAGTATTGTATCTGTGTATTTAGCTGTGTGCCTGGAGTCCACCTTTAAGTATCAATGCATCAAGGTAAATGAAAGCAGAGAAAGCTGGGATTTCGAAGACCGTGTGACCTCTGTACTGGAGAAGGTTTTCAATCTGCGGGCCGGCTCAGCCATGCTACCACGGACACGGCAGCCATAAATCACACCGCCTTCTGTTTACCACCCTAACTGATCTCCAAAATCAGGATCAATGCCGCTCATTTCTGGAACTGGAAAACAAGTGTACATGAAAGAGAATGTCAAGACAGACAACATTAAAAAGGTCAGCTTTTAATTCACCTTGGCTGCCTGCGGATTCCTCGCGCCATTCGGATGAAAATCATTTGGCAGGATAAAATGATTGCATTATGCAATTTCTCTGTTTCATTTATTTTTATTTTATTTTTTTTTATTAACGGAAGATAACCCGGCACCCTTGTGGAAGAATCCACCAAGGCAATCGCGCATGTTGTAAATCTCCAAGTAATAGATAATTTGCTATATTATTAATGACAAAAGAAATGCACAAATGTCTTTTCAGTTTATACAAAACACCCATTTTTGGGTTGTTGTTTTTTTTTTTACATTTTTGCTAAACGTAAAAGAAAATTGCCCTTTATTGCAGATATATAAATGCACTGAATAACAATGATCCGTGTCCTGCTGAAAATATACACTGAGTGGCCAGATTATTATGACCACCAACATTTGTAGGCAAATTAGCTATAATTAGCTATAATTTTGTGCTGAAGTTGCTAGAGGACCAGACCATTATAAATAGGGGAGCAGGTTGTTTACCACGACAGTAGAAGTGATTTTTTTCCGGAAGATACGAGTAAACAATGCGATTTAACAGCCTTTGAACGTGGGATGATTGTTGGCGCTCGGAGCCATGTAGCGAGTATCAGCAAAACAGCAGAATTCGTTAAATGTTCAAGAGCAGCTGTTGTTAAAGTGTTTAAAGACTGGACTGTCAGCTGAAAATCTGGGTCTGAACGTGCGAATTGTGGCTGTCAGCAACTAGTCAATGTTAGGGCAGAACGGAGAGTGGCAAGACTGGTACAAGACAACAGAAGGGCAACAGTGCAGTGTCAGATTCCTCGCATCACCTTTCAACATCTCGTGGAGTCACGAGGCGGCCCAACGTAGTCATCTCGTGGAGTCATCTTGTGGTCCAACGAGGTACTGATGGGGTGGTCATAATAATCTGGCCACTCAGTGTATATAGAAGATGGGCTTGGAATATCATTGGTTCACTGTTTTATGAATGTACCTTTTCATATGTATGTAAGTAAACCTGACCACACAGCTTAAAGTAACAGGTTCACTTTACTTCCCCTCTCCCTAGGAGCATATACTTACCTTTCCATCTCTCCCCCACAACTCTTTGGAGTTGTAGCCTACACATCTGCCAGAGAAGGGGGATTAAGTTGTAGTTAAGGTTAAAATGAAAAAGTGACATTAAAGTCACAATCCCCCCTTCCTCCCATGCTACTTTAAGGACTTACCTTAAATGAACTTTCTTGATACGATCATCTTCTTTCCAGTAGTTTTCAGGAGTCCCTCCAGTGCTGGTGCTGGCCTCTGATCCAGCACTGACTCCTCGGATCCCACGGTGTCTTTTCGACGTGCACGCTCACGGCTTCAAGCATTCACCTCCGCTGTGTCTCTCCCCTTCTCCATGCCGAAGATCTCTACTGCGCATGTTCCCTCCCCATCATCCTGCATGGCTGCTGGATAAGCTTCGATCTTCAGATGGGAGCAAGCGGCGGAGACACAGGTAAGTATTTACCTATTTGGTGACTTTAAAAAATTTTTTTTTGCATTTATCTAGTGCTTGCTGGCAGTAGATACACATAAAAACAAAAATGACTTTAATGCTACTTTAAGACACAAAAAAATAAATAAATAAATACATAAATATAGGGTATCTAAACCCCCAAACAAAAATGTATTGAATTGCAGTTTACCAGTCCTTAGATGTGGGGGCTGCATTCATTTTCTTTTTTAGGCTTTTTTCCCCCTTTATTTTCCTCTGGTGATCTGGCCAATAACACACTTACTATCTTAGAGTGGCTGTGGCGGAGCCACCCATGTCAGTCTATGGGGAGTGTAGACGTATTAGTAGATTTAGATGGGCTTGACTAACAAATTAAAGCTCTGAACTCCAGCTAACACTTTTTAAGCAGTTACAACAAAAAGTTTTGGAATAAAGGTTTTACATACATCAATAAAAGCTGACCATTGTAAGCACCCCTAGTCAGTGTCAACTGCTCTTAACCCTCTATCTGCCACGTTTGCTGGAGCTAGGTATGTTAAAGCAAGTCTCCACCCCCAATTCATTAGTATTCATAGTAGCACCCCACCCCCTGGAGAGTGTATTGTGTGCAAAGGTAGAGCTGGTGTTTAGTGATCGTGTTACACAAAATCACAGGGAGGGGGGCAGCTGTCTACAGCCTGCTTTACAATCTGACCCTGGTGTCAGACTGGGTTTCCTGTGGAGAAAATTTTTATTTCTATGATTCAGGCCAAATAAAAAATAATTGAAAAAAAATGAAGAAAGTCAGCAATGTGAGTCACGAAAACGTACACACATACACATCATCACTGCACCTCTACATTACTACAATAAACGCTTATCACTTACAAATGTGGGAATGGGCTTTAAGAAATATCCTTTGCACACACCCGATCTCATGGACCATGACGAATTAAAGGAGAACTATGGGGTCAGGGCTTTTCCCCATAGTTCTCCTTAGGGTAACGGGAGGACACAAACTAGCGTCTCACGTTACCCTAAGCTCAGTATACCGTGAGCTGGAGCTCGCGGTATACTGAGACGCCGCAGCCGAAGCGGATCCCGACATCGATGTCGAGATCCGCCCAGCTGGCTCTGCCTATCTAGAGGCAGAGCCAGCTGTACCCGCCCCCTCCCCCAGTCAGTGCTGGCAGATCGGAGCGGGGAGGGGGGAATCCAGCTCCTCCCCTGTCACGGCAGAGAGCCGTGAAAGGATAGAGAGGTGAGCGAACGCCGGTACCTGTTCGCTCACCTCCCGATCTACTGAGCCGACCTGTGACAGTCTCATTGTCACAGGTCGGCTAGAACTATGAGGTGAGTGGAAATCACTCATCTCATAGTTCTCCTTTAAAGAGTAAAAATGATCACTTAAACCTACAGTTTTTTCATTGACATTTTTTCTTTTTTATTGCAATGATCTAACGAATAGATGAAATTTTAGTGCACTACAAATACCTATTGATGTTCCATTTCAAATCCTGATATATGCAATGAAATACCTCTATAGACGCAGTCTGCAAGAAGATTATGGCCACTTGCTGACTTGGTATCATCGACAAGCAGCTTAACTCCTCAGTGCAGTACAGAAGTTGAATTGAATGCAGTTTTACCTCAGATAATTACAGTACAGAGAATGTTTTATCAGTCTTATGGAGTTTAAGAAGACAATTACTTTCCTAAGTCCCTAGCTCTGGCCAATAATATGCCACTGAGTGGAGAAACAAAATGCTCCAAATTAAAAAGGTCCGCCCTTGGGTAAGTAGCAAGGTCTATAAATGGCAGCTAAGTCAAAGAATGTTGGTGGGCAAGAGTCCTCTCTCTGGCAGTTCCCTGCAGGCCAGGTGAGTGGTTCTGCCATGTAAACAGGCTTTTCTCTCAAGTCAGCGCCAGTTCAGCAGGAGCTCAGCCCAGTCCTCTCCATCTGGAGTCAGTTTCAGCCTGTTTGGCAGCTCTGTCCACATTGCAGCCTATGTCCATGCTGATCTGCAGCCCTGGTCACAACAATCTTTAGCTTTGCTCCCTGCAGCTTGGTTTTTGGCAGCGCAGTACTATGTAGGCAGCAGCAGTTTGGTCTCGGCAGCCCTGTCTCTCTCTCTCTCTCTGCGCATGCAGCAGCAGATCCTAGCAGCCAACCTCTCCTGTAGCGCCCACTATGTCACACACTGCTCTGCTCACCCCAGCAGCCCTATAGCTCCATCCCTTGTATCCCCTCTCCTGTAAGATCCAGTGGGTCGGGTTAAAGTCCCAGGCTTTTGCTGCAGCCAATCAGAGTGCTTTATTTTCAGGGCTTCATCAAGATGGCTTTCACTCCTCCTATGTTGGGGACACTTGTTTCTCAATCCTGACACCAGTGAGATGGGCTCCAGTCCAGCCAGCAGCCAATCAGAATCCTCCCTGTCTGTTGCAAGGAGCAGGCTATAGTCACAGTCTGCAGCCAACCAGCATCCTTCCTTGCTCCTCTCTCTGCTCTGTCAGTCCTTGCAGGGAGGGCACAACAATCTGTGGCAAGGGGGAAATGTTCTGCATTATGGCTTAAAAGGCCAACAGCCAGCAACTTTACAGGGAACTGGATAGGGGTTGATTAGTGGGAGTGATGCTTATTTATGAAATAAAACTGAATAAACACAAATGTTGAGGGTCACAAAATATTTGCCATCTAAGAATTTCCAGCTTCTACATACAGTATTGGTTTCAAGTGTTTGTTTAGCAGTGTGTTGTAGTTGGTTTTCAGTATATGTATTATCATCATGCATTTTAGTCTGCAATCTTTGCTTTTCTACAGCACCAAACCAGATCCGCTAAACATAATACGATAAGACAGCACAGTCATCTGGGAGTCAGTGTGTGATGTGCACGGTGTACATCTTGCAATGTATGTATTAGCTGCTATGATATACTCTGGATGCCCCTGAGAAATGTACATCTAATTAAAAATAAAACTCTTTATTTTTCTATCGCATCTTCTCCCAGAAGTTTCCTTCGTGCCATGTGCCCTTTGAGTATAAAAAAAGATTTATTTACATAACGGGATTTCATGTTTTTGCTTTGGCACGTCAGTTGATGCTAATTATTTTTTTTTTTCCTTTCTCGTTTTTTTTTTCCCCCCGATCGTCAACCAGTATCATCTCCGCTCGGCTCACAGATTGTGCCGCAATATGTGTTTGTTTCATTAATACTCAGCCAAACAAACGTACAGGATTTGACAGTGCTTAAGGGCAAGTGTCATTCATGGCGAAAGGTTGGCTTCCGATCGAAATATATCAGGAGATTGCACAGGACATAAAGAAATCCTTTTACCCATGTGCTCTGCTGCGGGTTGTATTGTAATTCCGAGCATGGTGGTCCTGTTTATTAAAACCCGATTGAAATATCTGTATTTTATACTGTAATGTAGTCAAGCTGCATATACAGTTATACATTTGGGGCTCTTTTTTAGTTTCCTAAGTGCTGCAGCGCAAGTTTAGCGATGGGCTCGATGTTTGAGTCAAACAAGAGTTCGACTTGAACATCACTATTTCATCTGTTTGGCGAACACACGCACTATCAGGGCGTTCGGTGGGCGAATGTCCCACAAGGCACTGTGCACCACACAGTGCCTTGTGAAGCCCTGAATAGATAAAGCCTTGCATCTGACCACAGGTCAGGTGCAAGACTTTGCCCAATCACGGCACAGTGCACTGAAGAGCCATGATTGGGCAAAGTAATGACGACTTTTCCCAATCATGGCTCACCTGTCAGGTGCTGTACAAATGTAAATAGTTTGGCGAAGCTAGCTAGCTGTCACCGCTAGCTCTGTCTAATTGTTTATATTTTGCTGGCATCTTTTAGAATGTCATTCTGCAGCGGGAGTTCATCGTGAGCTGACAGGTCGGCGGGCATCGGGGTTTTAAAAATTAGTTTTTCTATTTATTTTTCCTTAATTTATTTTTTATTTTGTCGAGTCGTCATCGGCGTGGACAACGCTGGACGTCGTGATTAACGCTGGATTAAGTCGGTGGATCAATTTTTTTTTTTTTTTTTTAAAATAAAAGACTAGGTGAAAACTTGTAATTAGTTATTTTTTTCAATTAAAGGATTTTTCAAAAGTCTGTTGTTAATCCCCATACCCTTTTTATGGCCATTAACTTGCATGTAAGACTTCAAAAGGGGGACGTGATTTTCAGAGTTCTGGTCCCATAGACTTGCATTGAGTTGGAAGTTCGAGTTTTTCATGTTCTTCTTTTTTCATGTTCTAAAGTTCGAACTCAAACCAAACTCGGGTGTGTTCTGCCCATCACTACTCAGGTTAAGATACCTAATGCTGGCAGGAGCTTGGAGAATCTAACTATTGTTCTCACAAACAAGTAACGGCCACGCGTTCCAACATACCTCGCTGCACACTGCTCCAATCAACAGTGCTTTAGCTGTTAATTGGAGCAGTGGGCCATTGCATGCAGGGGCGTCCCTAGATGTCTTGCCGCCTGAGGTCAGGATAGGGGGGAGTGCATGTTCCTTGGGGGTAGAGAGTGACAGGCAGCTTGTGGTGCATGGGGTCCCGCCCAACTCACTAAGGTCACTGGTTGCCAGGAGCTGGGCAGGACACTAGCCAGAGTGTCCTGCCCAGCTCCTGGCAACCAGTGACCTCAGTGAGCTGGGTGGGACAACATCCAGAGCATCACAGGTTGCTAAGATCTTTCCAGCATGGGACGCTCTGGCTGCAAAGGGGATGGCAGAAACACATGAGATGCTGGCTGAAGCATTATAAGGAGAGCCTTGACTGCATGTGTTATTTCAATTTATGTGGCACACTATTAGGTATTCAAAGTAAACACAGCCTATTTGCTAAGTGATGGGAAAACTCCCCAATGGGGACCCAAAGAGTGATGAAAAAAAAACCAGTCGGTCTAACCGTTACCCACTCTATGCCACTCTGCTTAAAACTTTAACACACAGATAGCATTATTCTCATTGGTCACATTTTCATACATATATAAGAAAAGCTTTAAAAACACTATAGATTGTCTCTAACAAGGCTAGATAAGCGTAGGCTTTATTGGCCTTCCCTCACAGTATAATGTATGTAACCATACCATCCCAGAGTCACAGCTCTGTCTTAATTAAGGCACAGCAATGCTTGCTCATTTATCTCCTTTGGAAGCAAGCTTTTGTCTTGGCTTTGCAGCAAATATTAAAACTAATTAAACAATTCCTGCCTCTCCTCTCCTCTTTCAATAAGCTGACTCAGCAGTGACAGTAGTGCAAGGACTTTTATAAGCAGGGCCCCCGCCTGTGCAGCATTGCTTTTCTCTCCATGTTGTCCAGGCCATTAGATATTTTAAGAAGCTGATAACAAATCTTTGCGTAGCAAAGTGAGAAGCAGGGAAGCAGCATTATGTAAATGTTCTTGGTTCATATTACAGCATGTACAGCAGGAACAATGCTGTGCAATTTTATACCCAGTGGTACATTTTGGATATTGATGTTACATTTGGTATACTGTAAAGGACTGTGCCCACGTTTTTGCATGGGTTCACTTTATATAGTGGTAGTGCTACATTAGTTTTCCGCTTAGGATGCCTCCTCACTGCAGGTCTTTTTGAGCTGTGTTCCAGTGTAGATATGTGAATGAAGCCTAAAACTGGCCGATTGGCTGCAGTCACTATTCAGCCACCTTTATTCCACCTACCACCTTTGATTATTCAATTGAAGTTTGTCAAGCCGGTTACTGTCGGCACGGCCACCAATGGCTCGAAAGTTGAGCCGTGTATGGCCAGATTAAGGTAACGCTGTTTATGAAAATTGTTAGAGGTTTTACATCTACAACCCCAATTCCCAAAAAGCTGGGACATTGTATAAAATCTACATAAAAACACAATGCATTGATTTGCAAATCTCATAAACCCATATTTTATTCACAATAGAAAATAGAAAACATATCAAATGTGTAAAATGAGAACATTCACCATTTTAAGTAAAACAATTAGGTGATTTTGAAATTAATGACAGCAACACGTCTCAAAAAAGTTGGGACAGGTCCATGTTTACCATGGTGTAGCATCCCCTCTTCTTTTAAAAACACTCTGTAAATATCTGGGAACTGAGGAGACCAGTTGCTGCAGTTTTGGTAAAGAAATGTTGTCCCATTCTTGCCTGATGTAGGATTCTAACCGCTCAACAGTCCTGGGTCTTCTTTGTCGTATTTTTGGTTTCAAGAAACGTAAAATATTTTACATTTTTGAAAGGTCTGGACTGCAGGCAGGCCAGTTACGCACCCAGACTCTTCTACTACGAAGCCATGCTGTTGTCATATATGCAGGATGTGGTTCAGCATTGTCCTGCTAAAATATAAAAGGCCTTCACTGAAAATGACATCATCTGAATGGAAGCATATGCTGCTCTAAAACCTGGATATATCTTTCAGCACTGTTGGAGCCTTTGCAGATGTGCAAGCTGACCCATTCCATACACTAATGCACCCCCCATACCATCAGAGATGCAGGTTTTTGAACGGAGTGATAATAAATAGCCGGAAGTTCTCTCTCCTGTTTAGTCCAGAAGATGCGCCACCCGTGGTTGCCAAAAAGAATGTCAAATTTCGATTTGTCTGACCACAGAACAGTTTTCCACTTCTCGACAGACCATTTTAAATGAGCTTTGGCCCAGAGAAGACAGCGGCTTTTCTGTATCATGTTCAGATATGGCTTCTTCCTTGCATGATTGAGCTTTAACTTGCATTTTTGGATGGCACAGCAAACTATGTTCTCAGACAGTGATTTTTGGAAGTATCCCTGAGCCCCTGCAGTTATGTCCATCACAGAATCATACCACTTTATAATGCAGTTCCGTCTGAGGGCTCGAAGATCACAGGCATCCAATATTGTGTTTCGGCTTTGTCCCTTGCAGAGAGATTTCTCCAGATTCTTGGAATCTTTTGATGATATCATGTACTGTAGAAGATTATATATTTAAAGTCTTTTGCAATTTTACCTTGAGGAACATTATTCTGAAATTGTTCAACAATTTTTAGATGCAGCTTTTCACAGATTGGTGACTCTCTGCCCATCTTTACTTCTAAAACACTCTAACTCTCTAAGATGCTCTTTTTTTATACCCAATCATGTTACTGACCTGTTGCCAATTAACCTAATTAGTTGCAAAATACTCTCCATTGTTAGTACCACACTCATTGACAGCTTTATGTTGCCCTGCCCGGCCTTTTTTGAGACGTGTTGCTGCCATCAATTTCCAAATTACCTTATTTTTTCTTCAAATGGTCCATTTTCTCAACTTAACATTGGATATGTTTTCTATTTTCTATGGTGAATAAAATCTGGGTTTATGAGATTTGCAAATCATTGCATTCTGTTTTGATGTAGATTTTACACAGAGTTCCCAATTTTTTTGGAATTGGGGTTGTACTTAAAAGGAGAATTATTGGGAGAGTAAAACATACTTAGAGCTGGCATGGGACACTGCAGCCGTCACAGGCTGGCTCTATACAGAGAGATGAGCGATCATATAACCACTGGTCACTCAGCTCATGGTCTCCTCCATGCTGAGAGCGGTGACAGTAAGTCGTGGATCCCCGCAGGGATTCCCCCATTCCCTCTCTTTTCCTCATTGAAGCATAGACTGCGGAGGGGGCGGGCACAGCTGGCTCTGGCAAAGGAGAGGCAGAGCGGGCTGTCAATTAGGCAGCCAGGTGGATCCCAACAACATTTATTTTCCTTCAACAATGTGTGTGCATTTATTAAAGGTGGAATATGTCTTTAAATATATGTTTCAAAGTGTTTTGTTAAATCTGGGCCAAAATGTACTTGTTGATCCTGCTAAAAATCCAGTGCTGTGTCCTCTGCACTCTGCAGTGCTATCTCAGGCAGTGTTATCAGCCTTGTCCACGTCATAAATACAGAACATCATCCCCTTATGTTATGGAGAAGTGGAGAGGATGAGGTGTTCTGTAGTTCTAACACACGTTCCCTTCTACGGTGAATACTGTAGCGCCATAGGCGCAGTACACTGAGTTTATGTTGTCAGTCTAGGAAAAGATAACCAGGTAAGAATAAAGGAAAATAAAGTTTAAACAAGAAAACGAATGCAGCCACCACTTCTAGGGACTGACAAGCTATAATATATACCATTTTTGTTCTTGGGTTTAGATGCACTTTAAATATCAGCTCCAAGGTCACATTTGTGAACTTACGTGTTTATCTCCTTTTACAAAAGACTTCTGCTTTGCTGAATCAGGAGAGAATGAGCAAAACCATCCATCTTGTTACCGACTTATACAAGGATGTTTAATTAATGGCCGGGCAATCTGCTTCATCCTCATTGAGAATAAAATTTAATTGCGGCCAGAATCGCACTGTTTAATAAAAGCCACTGAGCAATTGATCACGGCTAATAACGGGACAGTTGCAGTTGCACTTCTGTTAAATAAAGCTAATGTTTGTTTATTTAGCCTCGGTTGAAGCGTTTGCTCTGCGATATTGATTTACTATAGACTTTGCCACGGTAAGGGGAACAGAAGTGTATTAAAAGACTGCTTTCTTCTTACCTTGGGATCGGTTATTCATTTCCAATTGCCTGTTCTTCAGAGGAATTGTCTCTAAAGCAACAAAGAATAATTATTGAATATACTGCTGCTTGTAGATTCTATCTATTCTATGTAGGTTGTATAGATAATTTTGTTCTGCTTTTCTATATATAGAATACAGTTTGCAGTAGTAAAGATTACAGTTTGATCAGGAGAACTACATTTAGGATAGGAATCAGCAAACACACATAATGCTGCAGCATGTCCACTTTTTTTATTATTTAAAGTGAATCTGAGATAATAAAGTGAAGATTTGCTATGTTATAGAGAACATCTTGTAGTGTTATTTGTGTCTATGCTGTACCCAGGAAAATCTAACTTCTGTCTTATATTCCTTCTGCAAAATAGAGGTGTACTTCCCATAACTAGGCACTGCTTTGCATTGAACCTCAAAGCTGTATATCTTCAGTGTTAGATCAACTAAGGCACTGTTTTCTCTAACTGCTACTCTCGCCAGATTTGGAATGAGACTTGGGGGCCTATTCACAAAGCAGCCGAAGGATCCATGAACTGCAGCAGAGGGCGGGTACAATGCTAGTTTACTATTGGCTATTGCAAATTAAAATAGCCAATAGGAATCTAGCAATTCATTCCTATGGTCAACATTTTTTTTTTCTATTCTGACACGGCTCCGTGAAAAGAAAAAGCAGTGTTTCTCTCCTGGGCGGCCAATACAAAACTATTGGGCGGAGCTAGCTGTCATTGCTAGCTCCGCACAATCGTTTTCAATTATTTTTTTGTACTTTTTAAACAATTTTTCTGTTCTGCTCGGTCCCACAAGCAATGACCTTAGATTGTAAGCTCTTTGAGGGCAGGGCCTGATGTGAATGTGCATTATGTAAAGTGTTGCATTAATTGTCGGTGCAAAAGTTGTCGGTGCTATAGAAGTACCAGTAATTCATTTTTTTGCAGAAATATTTTTTATTAAAGGAGAACTATGGGGTCAGGGCTTTTCCCCATAGTTCTCCTAAGGGTCACGGGAGAACACAAACTACCATTCTCCCGTGACCCAAAGCTCAGTATACTGAGACACCGCAGCCAGGACGGATCCCGACAATACTGTCTGGATCCACCCAGCTGCGGGATTGACAGCTGGCTCTGCCTATCCAGAGGCAGAGCCAGCTGTGCCCGCCCCTCCCCCGTCCGTTTCACCAGTCAGTGTTGGAGGATCGGACAGGAGAGGGGGGAATCCACAAAAACAACTTTTCCAGAACATACAAAGAATGCACTAGGTATGCCAAAAAACACAAATGCATAAGTACATAAGAAATTAACTGAGAATCCCCACTGTCGCTACAAATGTGTAATACACCACGAATGAAATGAGTGATGACAAAGTTGGTCGATTCTTGTGATGCCCTACACAGAAATGAGGACGAGATTACCCTCAGGCCCCAGATGTCCATGCAAAACAAAAGGGGTAGCGCACATCAATAGGACGAGACCATGAGCAAATAGGGGAATATCCTCCGGGCTATCCGGCCAACAAATCTACCTAAAAACACAACAAGACAAAACGAACATTGAAGAAAAGAAGAAGGAGAGACAGGAAAAAACGAGGAAGAGTAAAAAAAAAGTGATAAGAGAGTGGTAAAAGAGAGAGGGGAAAGGGGAAGAAAGAGGGGTGTCAAACCCGCAGTCGTCAGCATGACTGCAAAAAGTCACCATACAGCCCAGTAAAAGTAGCAACGATATAAAAAAAATAGAAAGCTCACTTTAGGGTCCAATAATAAATACAAATAAATAATAAAGAATGACATTTGTATTTGTTACAGCTGGGTACATCATAAAAAATGGCACCAGATTACTGTTTTCACCTTTTTTCTTCCTTTGTTGTATATCAGCACTGCCGATCTCATGTAGCATCTTTGTAGCCACTTCCTGTCTACCTGCACTCAAGCTACCGCTGCATGTCATATGTCTGGACAACAGTGGACCATGCCTGTGCATTGGGAAAG
Organism: Nanorana parkeri; assembly: GCF_000935625.1. Taxonomy (NCBI): domain Eukaryota; kingdom Metazoa; phylum Chordata; class Amphibia; order Anura; family Dicroglossidae; genus Nanorana; species Nanorana parkeri. The sequence goes on along the minus strand of NW_017306291.1, from coordinate 3,606,879 downwards.
CCGCTTGCAGTCCCCATTGGGAGTCATCGGACAGAGCAGTGTCATCCAGTAACAGGAATTGCTTCCCCAAGAACCACATGTACCGCATGTGAATGAGCTACATTCACGAATGCAGAGGTTTCACGTTGAGCAACTTACAACTTACAGGCACATGTGTGTGTAAATGCTGGTGCTTGCATCACGCACATATAATGTATTGTGTCCATACAATTCTATTGATACAAAGATGTAGCAGCTGGCACTCCTGGGTTCTAAAAATACATGCTTATTTTATGCTGTACGCCTGTATTTGCATTCCGCATGAATGAGCCCTTATGGTAAATCATTCTCCACTAATGCATAAACTATAATGCGGAGAGGCCCATGACAAACCAGCCACATTCTAAAGGTCGCTAGGACAGGTTAGACATGAAACCTCAGCACATACCCCCTTCTTTATAACAAAGCTTTATTCTACAAAAGTGAAATAATGTGTGCAGCAAATTTGGCTTTTGCTAATGTGACAAAATAATATCAGAAATATTAAACTCGGATCAGAAAGGCAAGAAGAAGATACAGGTCCTTTCTTTTCTTTCATTATTTTCTGTCTCAAAACAGCCTGATGACAGGAAGAATAAATGAGTTCTTTGGATTAACTTTTAAAACAATGTTATGTGAGATGGTGGAGTTTGCATGTCCCTTCCTAATACTGACTTCCAATGAGGTTAGAAGATATTGCTCGGCTGAACTGTCTGCGATAATTCAGTTTCTGAGAAACCAAAATGGTCAACGCATCGGAAATCTCAGCCATCCTAAAAAAATAAAGGGCTCGGAGCGAACGCATGCCTCAAAGGAGAACTAGAAAGTTTACTTAACTTTGTTTGGACTTGTGATGTATGGGGCTGCTCTTAAAAGAGAACTCTAGACACAGTTATTAGTCCATAATGGGAAAAACTTTTGATCTCTTCTTGTTTATTACTTTCTTAGGAAAAACAAACCAGTGTTAAAGAAGAACTCCCGGATTTTTAAAGGATTTTATAAAGGATTAGGGGAGGTAATTGTAATGAATACATTGCAGGAATCTGAAAGGTTATATTTATTTCAATGGTGTCCTGCTAACACAGGGCTAGACAACTCGACGCTACAACTGTTCTGGAACCACAAGTCCATTGAAACATTGCAGGACTCTGAAAGCCATATGTATGACTCCCAGAGGCAGAAGCATGATAGGATTTGTAGTTTCAGCACAGCTAGAGTGCTGTTGTTGCCTACCCCTGTGCTAAAGCAATAATTGACACGATGGGTTGATTTACTAAAGGCAAATAAGCTGTTCACTTTGCAATGGAATTTGCTCTTTGCAGGAGACATTTACCCAAAGTGTAGTGAATGAGGTGAAGCTCTGCTGACTTCTATTACCCAATTTTGTGCAAGCAAAAATACAGTTTTCTTTTATTTTCCTTGCACATGATTGGGTATTGTTTGCAGACTGAAATCCCACCACATTCACTAAGCTAATAGAAAATTCCCCTGCAAAGTGAACAGCCTTTTTTGTCTTTAGTAAGTACACCCCCTGTGGAGCATAGTTACATATAGTTATATAGTATTTGAGGTTGAATAAAACACAGGTCCATCAAGTTCAACCTTTGTGTGTCTGTGTGTGTGTTGTGCGTGCATGTGTGTATATGAGTCCCTCTGTGGCCTTAGTTTTTAAGAGTACCTGTACTCCTGTATGTTACAATCTCTTAGGAAGGTATCTAATTGATTTTTGAATGAATCAATATACTCTGCGGATACTTTTGCTTGTGGCAGAGAGTTCCAAAATGTAACCACTCTGACAGAGAAGAAGCCCCTACACCCTTTGTGGTTAAATCTTTTCTCCACCAATTTTAGTTGGTGGCCTCTAGTCTTTTTTAAGGAATTTACAGTATAAAGTTTATTTCTGATGTTGCCATCACCACTAAACATTTTGTACATCAAAATCATGCCCCCTCTTAATCGTCTCACTTCCACAAGTTTAAATTTAGCAACCTTGTCTCATAGCGATGATCCTCCATCCCCTTAATTAGTTTAGTTGCCCTTCTCTGCACTCTCTCTAGCTCAAGGACATCCTTCTGTGGCTTGGTGACCAAAACTAAACCGCATACTCCAGATGAGGTCGAACCAGTGATCTATAAAGTGGCAAAATTATCGCTTTGTTTCTACAGTACATTCCCTTTTTGATACAAGGCAGTACTCTGCTCGCTTTGTTTGCTGCAGCCTGGCATTGCAAACAATTATTCAATCTGTCGTGTCTACTATGACCCCCAGATCTTTTTACATTTATGACTTCCCTAGTGTAGTACCCATTAATGTGTATTCCGCTTGCCTGTTTTTAACCCCAAAATGCATTACTTCAAATTTTTCTACATTAAACCTCATCTGCTATATAGTTGCCCACTCCCCTATTTTATCCAGGTCCTCCTGTAATGTTATAGTGTCTAAGCTCCTGTCTATTACTCTCCTGATTATAGTATCATCAGCAAACAAAGAAACATGGCTATTAACACCTTCCCCAATATAATTAATAAACAGGTTAAACAGTATGGGGCCTAGCACAGATCCCTGGGGCACGCCACTCTCCACTTTAGACCAATCTGAAAAAGGGCCATTTATCAATATTCTCTGGACACCTTTGATCATACTTAATCATGTTTTTTTATAGTGATTGGGTAGCAAATGTCAGATATTCATTTTAGCTTCCATTAGGGAGCTGGAATTAATAGAGTCTTAGGGCATATTCACACCATGTGCGGTGACCTGCCTTAATCTGCACAGATAAAGACAGACTCACCGCAAAGGCACATAGAAATCAAATTGTTCATTCCACAACGTTGCATTGAGGTGGGTTGCAGTGTATTGCCTAAAAATGCAGACATTTTCCACACCGCATTGTTTTGTGACATTTTAGTATGGTTAAAAAAGGTAAACAGTGCCAACCCAAGGCACACTACCCATGCACATCAGACATCAGCCTGCACACAAAAACTTGCAATTTTAGCATGCAGGCTGGTGTCTGATGTCCGATGTCCACAGGTGGTGAGGAGGGTGCCTTGGATTGGCACTGTTTAAGTTGAACGAGTCTTTACATAGACTCTATTTACTGGGCTTCAGTTTCATTCAGTCAATAGCCTCTATTTAAATTCTTATGAGTTTGCCTAGCTAGCCTGAAAATGCTGATTAAACAGGAAGTGATGGCATGAAGTGATCTAACAGGAAGTGGAAATGAGGGTAGGGTTGAGATGACCCAGCCATGTGTTTGGAAAGAACAATGCAAGGAGAGTGAACACTGCAGCAATCATTATGTACTCGGATTGAGGACTCCATCTTGACCATCAGATGAAGCATACATTAACCATCAGAACTGAACGAAGTCCTTGATTTAAATCCCAACTCTGGGCACAATAATCTTAATGGAGTTCAATAAGTTGTAGAGTGACTTTGCTGTTAACACACCTGCCATCATCAGAACTGCCTCCTTCTCCCCACAAATCATCTTATAAACATGTGGGTGGAAGGCCAGTTCCCGTTGAATTCCCATGCTTCTAGTTTTGGATAGAGTATTGGAGGTTTAGAACCACTGTCAGTTTTTTGTCACCTATGTTCCATTGGGGAGATTTCCCTTCTCTTCCTGTCTGATAGTCACAAAAGGGAGTAAGAGGAAATCCCTCCAAAGTGAGGAAAATTGCTGGTGGCCAGCAGGGCCACCAGAACTAGTGTCTCTATTGGGAGATCTTCCGTCTGTTCTTGTTCTGGTGACAGCCCGTAGGTTGGAATTTTTTTCACTTTCAGTGATAACAGTCACCAAGCCAAATAGAGAAGGGGGGATCTTCCTAATGGAAACAAAGACAGTAATACAATTCTGGCAGGTGTTCTAATCCCTCTTTACTAAGAAACTATTTGGCTTCAGTTGCACTTTAAGAGATAAGATGAAGGTTTTAGTGCAGAATAACACTTTTGGAAGTTATATAGAACATTTCCATAGATATCTGTACATCAGACCAAAAAATGGGACAACTGAGGAGGAAAGAGAGCCCGAGGGATTTTGTTCCAAATGATAGACAGTTGGTAAATATGGGTGACCCTAGAAAATATATTTCTTTGTGTGAGGGCAATAGACATAATGGATGTTCACCTCGGCAATCCGTTCCTTCTCAGCAGCAAACACACAGGGGTATGCATAAAACAAATGATTGTCAAGGCAGTAAAATGAGTAAAAGGCAATAGACAATGTTAAATATATTATTCATAATCATGTGGTAATCTGTAGAGCAAAGGTGGCATTATTAAAACTGACTTTGGATACAAGATCTCTTTATTACCTCACCTTGGTATCATATTCTTAAAATATTAAGATTGTCTTATTTCTTAGTAACTTTTGACAGGTTTAGCCCCATAGCCATCTGCCTGCGGATTAATGAATCCAAATTAACATTCTTACTTTAATCTATTAATAACCAAAATGTGATGTTTCAAATGACAGATAAAAATTTAATTGGAAGTACTCCTGCTAATAAAGAGAATCGCACAAAAGGTTATTCAGCTGGGACACTAACTATTTTCTAAAAAGTAAACTTCAATTAAAACGATTGGAGTGGTGTGTGGAGTTTGTTTAATCTGCCAGGAAGCCATCGGGCTGACAAGGGATCAACCAAAACTGTCTAATGGAGGCTCTTATGGCTTGATTGTCTTTTTGTTTGTTGAATGAAAAAAAGAAAGAAGGTGCTAGGACAAGTAGAGGTGACTCAGAGGGGCGATGTGCAGTCATGATGTGGGAGCATCTTATGACTTTCCATGTCTGTTCGTGTTACTACCATGGGTTCTCTTCTTATGCCTTACAGGTTGTGTTTCATGATAGCCAAAGGTCAGGAAAATCTGTAATATCATGTAGTAGGTAAAGGCCAATTTCACCTTTTATAACTTCTTTCGTCTGTATTTAGAGTTTAACAGGGAACATGGTGCCATTACGCAGCCCCCTCATCCTATATGAATTGTGGGGTGCTTCTCCCTGCAGGCTTTTGTATACTTTTGAAATTTAGCACTACTGTGTGTGATTTTGCCTGCACAGCCGTGTCATTCATTCATTCACAGGATCTGTGAGTGAAAAACCTACACATCCTGTCTTTTACTACGGCAGAGAGACTCGTCATTCTCAAATGGGAACAAGCATGGAGAGGTCAATGCATTTGTAGTGCATTGATTACTTCCTCCAGCTCTATAACTGAAGATCTGTACCTCTGTATGGACCTGGGGCTGGAGGAACAGTCTGCAGGAGACTGAGCTTTGCACCTATTGTTCGCTGTTGCAATGTTTTGTACGCTTCAGTGAAAAAAAATAATACCAGCCCATTGCTATTTTATGCTATATGGGTGCATTTTTTTTATTCAAAACAATGGAATATACCTCTACATAGTTATCTAGGGTGAAATAAGATTCATATAAAGTCTATAAAGCTTACATTTTCCCTTCAGTTTTTTCTCGGGAGGAGGCATTATAATTTGCAAATTTGCAATTTTTTGTCACAACCTTTAATATATTTTTATATAAGAATTAAGTAATTGCTAAGATGCGGTCTTCACCTTCTTTTTTTTCCTTGCTGCCACTTGGCCTTCCTTTGGTGCATTTTCTCATTTTCTTAGTTATTTTGCAAGGTCTCCATAGTAGTATCTTCTTATGATAATTTAACATGGCCCACTATTAGTTGGAAGTATCCTGGTAAGCTTGCTTTTTTATCCTGCTCGTTTGTATTTGATGATGCTATATATTGCCATGTGGCTAGATTTTTTTATATGGCTGATCTGTAGGAACCTTGTATGGTACAATTTGTATTGAGAACTGTATGATTTGATATGTGTCAGGGGCTGACTGGCAACTTTTAGCCCAGGGGGCAAGTACAACCCAGAGGCCCATGGTGCAGCAATTTGGCCCCCCTCCCGCTCTGCCTCTTCCCCCACCTTCTCCCCGCACTGTAGCAAGGAAGCCAGCTGTACATTTTGCATAGGTCCCGCTACATTAATAGCGTATCTTCTCAGAAGATGTGCTTATCGGTGGATCCAGGGATCAGGTAAGTATTTAAAAAAAAACATTTATTTTTTTTAAATGTCCCCGGGAACATAAAATAAACCATTTAAAAAAAAAATGTGTCACCATACCTTAGTGTTTGTGTGGTACCGTATCAAAAGCCTTTGAGAAATCCAGATATACCACATCTACCGGCCTATATATATATTGTAAAATTAAATGATAGGGCTACACAATGGCTGTGCTTTACGACTCCTTCTTACAATGCAGGTCTATGGATCCATGGTGTTGACGTGCAGTCTCTGTGCAGCTATATCTTATCTCAATGTGAGTTTGAGTGATTGAAAATTAAGTGCTTGCTCAATCTAGGGCCTAATCTACGAATCACTGATTTATGGTAGGTCTATAGACACACACAGCCCTGAGGCAGGCCACACCCCTCCTCTCCTCCCTAAAGGGTGATGGATGGCAGAAGGAGCCTATTGGTCCTCTGTCCTCAGTATCCTCCCCCACAACCAGGAAGTTTGGGGAATGGAGGATCGCTTTGGAACCGGCGGTTGTGACAGCGGCGACACAAGTATGTGTGGGGGGACGGGGAACACAAAAAGGTACTGGTTGTTTTTTTTTTATCTTAATGCACAGAATGCATACGGTAAAAAACTACTAGCCTTTAATACTACTTTAAAACTGGGTGAGGAACAGCCAAACTCTGCTACTAAGGTGAGGTGGCAAGACCATGGCAAGACTGAGGACAGCAACAAGACACAAGGTAGTTATATTGCATCAGCAAGGTCTTTCCCAAGCAAAGATTTCAATGGAGACTGGGGTTTCAAGCCCTTTTGAAGAAGCACAAAGAAACGGGCAATATTGAGGACCGTAGTAGCAGTGGTCGGCCAAGGAAACAATGCAACAGATGAAAGATACATCATGCTTACTTCCCTTTGACATCATAAGATGTCCAGTAGTGCCATCAGAACTTGCGGAAACCAGTGGGACCCAGATACACCCATCTACTGTCCTGAGAAGTCTGGCCAGAAGTGGAAACAAGTCTAATCGACTCAACTATGTACGAAACTCAGGGACTGGGGTGCAGAAAAATGGCAGCAGGAGCTATACAATAATGAGTGTCTGCAGGCAACAGTGAAGCATGTTGGAGGTTCCTTGCAAGTGTTGGGCTGCATTTCTACAAATGGAGTTGGAAATTTGGTCAGGATCAATGGTGTACTCAATGCTGAGAGATACAAGCAGATATTTATCCATTATGCCTCGCCATCAGGGAGGCATGTGATTGGCCCCAAATGTATTCTTCAGCAGGACAATGACCCCGAACATACAGCCAATGTCATTAAGAACTATCTTCAGCATAAAGAAGAACAAGGAGACCTGGAAGTGATGGTTTGGCCCCCACAGAACCCTGATCTCAACATCATGGAGTCTGTATGGGATTACATGAAGAGGCAGAAGGATTTGAGGCCGCTGACATCCACAGAAGACCTGCGGTTAGTTCTCCAAGATGTTTGGAACAACCTACCTGCCATGTTCCTTCAAAAACTGTGTGCAAGTGTTCCTAGAAGAATTTATGCTGTTTTGAAGGCAAAGGGTGGTCACACCAAATATTGATTTGATTTGCATTTCTCTTCTGTTCATTTACCTTCCATTTTGTTAATTGATAAAAATAAACAATTAACACTTTTATTTCTGAAAGCGTTCTTACTTTACAGCATTTGTTCACACCTGCCGAAAACTTTTGCACAGTAATGTATATGTGTAAAACCATGATTTATTAAACACCTCTAAAATATTATTATATTGGTGTTAAATAAATTGTGGTTTCACATATATACATGCAACACGTTTATGACCCTTATGCTTGACAACCTTAATTTTAAAATAGTCAAGGATGGAGGACTAGGATGTTGCGCTCCTGTATGGTGAGGGATGGGGGGAGTTCATGTGTTTCTTGCTTTTTTTGCATTTGGGTAATAGACCCCTCTGTGCTTCACCCATCCTTTTGTCAATGTACATTTTTTTCCATTGATCTTTGTACATATATTTGACATATTTTTATTTGATTTTTGAGCTCCATTCATCCTTTCTAAATGATTTGTGTACATATATTTTACACTGATTTTTGTAGAATTTTGTACAAATTTTTATTGCTGTTTGTATATATAATCAAAAATCTCTCTTTCGCCCCCTTGAGTTTTTCTCTGGGGGAGGTCACCTTATATGCATATCACTGTGCTGGGGATCACAAGGTGAAACTTAATGGAAAAAAAAAACCTGAAAAAAAGAAACCTAATGCAGCCACCGCATGTAATATATATATATTTAATTTTTTTTTAGTTTAGATAGAATTTTGTTTGCCTTTCAAAATTATGATATTTGGCATTGAGTGTACATAGCCTGCAGTCTCCTTAATTTATTATTTATGATTTATGATTTTTTTATACTTTACTTCTTTGATAATAATTTTACAGTTTCGACTAGACTACCAACAACTGCACGTCTATTTATTTGCTTCGTTCACAAACAGCTGGTAAAGTTACTTTCTCTATAACCCATGTCATAAAAGTCAGATTTTTATTTGGCAGCTTGAAAGTGGATAAGCTTGTTTCGTGGATCGCTCATAACTGTAAGCCGCCTTTAGCGCCGCACTCCATCTGCTCCGGCCGTTCCTCGCAGGTACGTTAATTTTGGATTTCTAACAGGTATCTGACAAAGCCCTGCTTTCTTATGGGCTGTGAAATTTCACTCAGGTTTCACAAATATTCATTTCTTCCGCCCTCTGGAGAAATGTTATCCGGTAGACTTGTCCTACAAAGAGTTTTATTCAACAGCTGTTGTGATATAATGCTACAGAATTTAAGGTTTTGCCACATAACAAAATGAAAACGCCGTCCCGCACAATATTAAAAGTAGAAACATTGATGACACCCTCCCCACCCCAGAGGGATTCGTTTTATGTTTTTTAACTTCACTTAAAAATATCTCTTTCCCTTTACTTGGTTTTCAGGAAAAGTTTGTTCCTTTCTATCAGTCAAATATAAAGTATATATAAAGTCTAGTCAAATATATTTTGCTAAACTTGTAGCCACGAAGGTGAGAACCACTGGGAATAAAAAATGTTGGTCAGATATAAAGCTATTGAATCAGAACTCTGGGCAAATATGAAAAAACACTCTAGTCTACTTTTGTATTCCATCAAAAATGATTACATGTGCTAGTAAAGGGTCAGCCCACCCCACAGGGATACATTAGTCGTAGAAGGAGCATGATGTGCTAAGTCAGTTCTTGGCTTCGTTACACCAACAGTGAACTTTTGTAATTCATCTAGGATTTTCAGAGCAACAGATGCCTGCTTCTTTTCTCATCTTACTGGGATAAACTTTTTTCCTGCAGCAGAAGCACCAGAGATTTCACAATGAGCCCTGCCTATACATAACAATATCTGCTCTCAACTGGACACATGGCGATGTAACCTTAACACCCATAAAATGAAGGCCATGGCGGGGAGTCTGCAGTGTCCTATCCAATGTTCCCTGAATTCTGTTGCAGGGCACACTTGATTAGAGGAGAGCCCATCACATAACATTGAAAGGCCATGTGACCAGTCTCCCGTCCATCCTGCACTTTTTTTTTCAATTAATAATTAAAGTGACACTAAGCTCATGAGTTAAATCTCAAAAATACATGGAAGTATCTTAACTATTAACAAAAATGTATCTTATTTGTGTATCACTCGGCTGTAGATCCTCAAATCATCTCTGAATTGGTGCTGGCACTGTCCTTCCTTCTGGAGGGGGGTTACTTTTGTTCCCCATGGTCCCTGTGTGTGTTGTAAAGTAGCCACCGCTCCAAGCTTGCTCCTGTGATGGACTACAATCTCATGTTTAGTTTTCTAATTTGTATTGAGATTGTAGTCCATCACAGGAGTGAGCTTGGAGCTGTGGCTACTCTACAACACACAGGGACCATGGGGAACAAAAGTAGCCCCCCTCCAGAATGAAGGACAGTGTCAGCACCAATTCAGAGATGTTTTGATGATCTACAGCCGAGTGATACACAAATAAGATACATTTTTGTTAATAGTTAAGGTACTTGAATGTATTTATAAGATTTAACTGCTGAGTTTAGTGTCACTTTAACATTTGTAAAACGCAGGCCATGGTGGGGAGTTTGCAATGCTCTCTGCAGTGTTCTCTGTATTCCATTGCAGGGAACACTCACATGACATTGAAAGGTTGACTGGTTTTCCATCGGCCCTACCCTTGTATTTTTAATTCAATTAATGATTAATTCAATTAATGATTAATTACTTGCTAAGCAACAAGTGCTGCAAGTGTACATTGCTTCTCAGTGAAAGCACCACTGCAGACATAAAAATATATACCGTATATTTATATAGTAACGTTTCAGGCTCAACTGCTATTGGCAGCAGCAAACCATGCGTGAGACAGGGACACACAGGAACAGTCCAAGTAGATTTGTCCTGCACTTTTATTTTGCAAGGCAGCAAACACAGTTTCCATGCAGGAAGCTTTCTACAGCGAGTCCATAGCATAAAACAAACAAAACACCTGCTCACTTGAGCAACTAACTGCCAGGAGCATGGGGGAAAGGTTACATAGTTACATAGTATTTGAGGTTGAATAAAGACATTAGTCCATCAAGTCCAACCTATTAGGATCTCATTCTAGGAGTACCCGTACCCCTGTATATTACGGTCCCTTAAGAAATCGTCCAAAAGTTTCTTGAACAATTCCACATTATTTGCTGAGATCGCCGCCTGTGGCAGTGAGTTCCAGACCCTAACTGATCTTACTGTGAAGAACCCCCTTCGCCCCTTGTGCTGGAATTTTTTTCTACCAATTTTAGGTGGTGGCCTCTAGTTTTTGTAATGGAGTTAATTTTAAACAGTTTATCGCTAATGTTGTTACTGCTATGGAACATTTAAATCCTTCTCCATTTCTGACTTCCCTAGCGGCATACCCACTACACATACCCACATACATGGATTGTATAACCCATTTGTTAATTTTTATGTACAAAGTGCATTACTTTGCATTTATCAACATTAAACCTCATCTGCCACATTAATGCCCACTCCCCTATTTTATCCGGGTCCTCCTGTAATGTTATAATGTCTAAGTCCGTGTCGATTACCCTCCCAATTTTGGTGTCAATCCGCGGTTGTTTTGGTAAAATAAATTTTGCATGCTTCTTCTGCCAACAAACTCTATCTCCCAGCAATTTCTCAAAGTGGGACTTTAGTTCTGCTTTAATGCATGATAACACGTTGAGTTAATACATGTGCAATTATACAATGCCTAGTCTGAATTCGGACCTTAGGCTGGGCTCACACTATTCCCATACGGTAATGCATACATTTTTTCCTGTTTGTGTGTTGCCCTTCCATTCATTCCTAATGGCATCCTAATGCACCATGCCAATGGATGTATGTTACAGTAGACCACAGTGCATGTTAATGCACTACCATGCATTGCTGTGCACTTAATAACAACTACAGTACATGCACCTGCATGGGATGCTGTACATGTACGGGCACTAAGGAAGCCCATTTATTTAAATAGTGCAACACACATCAATCTATGACGTAACATGCACATGGTTTCTGCACCACAGATGGATGGGTGAACCAAACATTAGTGTAGAAGGATAACAACTGCCTCCCATTTATTCTCCTGCATTGTCACCCTGGTTGAGACTACAAGTGACTGTGCCAACTCGCATTGCATAGACATGGTGCACCACTGTCACTATTAGGATGCCGTTCCAGAGCAATGATGTATAGGCAGAAATGCTTGAAAGAGATGGCTAAAGGGGCTGAAAAAGATCAAGTCTGAGACACAAAAAGAGAATAAAAAAAAATTTAAAACAGTATTTTAAGTGCAACTGAAGTCAAAACTTCTTTTTTAGAACACCTGTCAGGTTTTTATTGATGTCTGTGTCCCCGTTATGGGGATTCACCCTCAATATTTGTCCTGGTGACCGTTATCCCTGACATTGAAAGAAAACCCCAGATTTTGGGCTGTCACTAGAACAGGAATAGATGGGAAATCTTCCAATGGGAACACTAGTTCTGTGACCCTGTTGACCACCAGGGTTTTTTTTTTGTCTTTAGAGATTTCCTCTCACTTCCTGCTGTGGCTATCAGACAAGAAGTGAAGGGAGATCCCTCCCAATGGGACACAGATGGCAAATAAGATGACAAGGGATTAAAGTTTAAATCCTCCCTTACTTATTGTAGAACCAAAGAAAGAAAAATAGTGGCTTCTGTTTTACTTTATTAAAGTGGCAATTGTTATGATACACAGGTCTTTATCAAACTAAATGTCATGCACGTAGGGTTTCGATATCACTTTAATATATAAAAAGGACGAAGAACAAAGAATTGCTCAGAACTCTCCAGCCTGGCCGCTTTCCGATACTTGAAAGGTATCTCTTGACATCCTCCTTTCCATACACTGTACCGTGCCGCTCTTTGACTCTTGGCATGGCTACCTATACTGTATATTATTATTCTCATAAAAATGTTTACAAGAGGCACAGATTTATTTTCAACAGGAAATGAAATTGCTTTTTCTGAGCCACCTTATTTGTCAACCGCTGAGAAGTCAAGAGATATAGATTTGAAATACTTGGTTTAACAAACATGTTTTCTCTGTATACCAGGAAGAGCTGACAGCTGTTAGTGAATATTTTTACTATTTTAAGAAATGAACAGGTTGAATTGTGAAGAACATAACTGTTTTCAGCACATTGCGGTTGGCACTGAAACTTGACTTGATGTAATACCTTTTGTCTTTAATATGTTTATATAACTTTATTAAGAGTAGGACACATTTACATGGTTCATCTGCGCTCAATGTGTTAACCGTATGAAGTCAAATAAAAATAAAAAACCTTTTACAGGTCCCATTGTGGGGTTTACAGTGACCTACAGAAAGATGGGTCACCAGCACTCCAAAATGCAAAGAAAAAATAGTTTATTGCAAATAACGTCACATAGGTCAAATTAGTAATTTCGGGGCCGTGCAGGGTCCCTTCCTCAAAGCGACACAGTGACTTCTTGAGGAAGGGACCCTGCGCGACACCGAAACGTTGGCTCTTTTGACCTATGTAACATTAAATGCATTAAACAATATTTTCTTTGCATATTGGAGTGCTGGTGTCTTATCTTCACATCTCTGAGGTTCTGCACAGCGCCATCTGTGGCAGTCACTACGAGCACCTATCTGATCTACACTGTATGGTGTGCAGCAGGCACTTTCAACAACCTTCAGAAAGCAGACATTCATTGCACATTAGGGCCGTAAAGCCACTGATGCCCAATAAAATAGAATACATCAGAGACTTGCACTATGGTTAGGAGAAAACTGATTACATCCTGTTGGGTATGATAACATTCGGATTGAAGAAAATAATTTGGGTGAAGTGACCCTTTAACCCTTTTGCTGCCACCATTGTAAGGCTTATGTTGGTGGCAGCAGGGACCTGTAAATGGACTCCTGACTGCTATAGCAGCCGATAGATTGTTTACTTTTCTTCTGCAGATTGTCAGTTTTTTTATTAGAAGTAATCATGATGGCTGTAAAGCTGCTCAATCAATTCTGCAACCTGCGGAAGATGCCAACCTCTTGCGACACTCTGCCATGTATCCCGAGCTCCAATGCCCACCCTTGGCACCCAAGATATCAATGGAAGGTATCATCAGGGGGCAGTAGAGGATGATCAGCAAATATCCCTTTACTAATCGTCCCTGCAGTGCATGAAGCTGTAAGCGGCAAGCTTTTCATCACTTCCAGTCATTCCCCAGCCAAGGAAGAAGCTAAGCATGATCTGTGCTCGGTTGGCCTCAATGGACTGCAGAGGTACATTAAGGGTCTAAAAGAGAACTTGTGACTTCCACTGCCCTGTCATATAGATGTGGAATAGAAATACAATTAAGTAAAAAACAGTAAAAAAAAACTAAAGTGAAATATAATCAATGAAAAAATAAAGGCTTTAGAAGCACACCCACCCCTACGTACATGCATATACTGGGGAAAACACGTGCATCTGGTGCGTCTACATACAAAAACGAGGACTGTGCCCCATAAGTTGGGAACTGCCACACATATTGGAGTGTGAACAGTAATTATAGGGCTATCATTCACAGTTGACTCTAAATTGATGACTAGTAAAGACTTTTAAAGTGTCACCTATGGACAATTTTGAGCACTGTAGTGTATCGCTATTTCGTGAGCGTGTACAGTTTTAAGGCTTGACATGTTTGGTATCTATTTACCCAACACAACATTATCTTTTATGTTTTACCAAAATATAAAATATAGAACATATTTATTCTGAATATGGGTTTGCGCTAATATCATATGACATAAAAATTGCAACAACCCCCATTTTATTCTCCAGAGTCTCTACTTTCATAAAAAAATATACTGTTTGGGGGTTTTAGGTAATCTTCAGGTCTAGAATGTGCATTTTACCATGTGTGCAAAAAGTGAAAAATTGGCTCTGGCAGAGAAAGGCTCTGTTGCCCTGTTGCAACCCCAGCCCTGTGGTGCCCCTCAGACCTCTTTGCTCTGCTTTTGAAATTGTATAATTACTTTCTATGGCTGTTTTCCATCCAGTCTCATGACACCCGGGGTCCTCTTTGTTCTTAGAGCCATTGAATGAGACTGGGCTAAATAGTGCATAAAGATAAGCATTAAAAAAAACCTCTGATGTAACAGACCTCCTGCTAAGAGATGGCTGATATCTGATATCCTGAGCGAGCCCTTAGTCACCATGCTGTGACTCTGTGCTCCTTACACACAACATACCCCTATATGCCCTTGTGTTGAGGGGAGATGGGGTCTGTGCAGTACATTCTTTAATATGAACCAGCAGGACAATATGCTCGCATAGGCAGAATTCTAACACGTCATTGTCAACTGCAGAAAAATATAGACAGAATACGTGACAGAAATATTGGAGCCTTTCTCCTTGGGCATAATGCATACTTTAACAGGCTCCACAGGCACAGCAAAACAAGATAAATAATACATATTATTTTCAGATGCTATCATCCCGATGCCTTGCCTAATTATATTGAATTTGTCACAATGCGGGATTACACTTAGAGAGATATTGTTGATAGTAAACGGTCTCTTTAAAGGACAGTTGAGCTTTGAGGAAATCTGTTAAAAACTGAAGTCAGATACAAAGCACTGGCACATAGAGATGCTATTCTGACTCCGATCGTTGTGATAGCGAAATATATCCCTTGCTGAGACCTCTATGCCTGGCCTGTATAAGCAGATATACTCACTGCGGACAATCCTCGTCAGATAGCTGAACTCGTCAATACCGATTCATTCAAAAGAGGTGTTTATTCTTTAACATCAGGGGTTACAGCAGATGATAGGAACAGCAGTTGAACGGTTATAGTATTGTGCGGTCAGAAAATGATGCCTTTCCTCCGTACTGTGCAGATTACCTGTGTGTCCTTGTTACATGTGGCTTTCCACTGTGCCCATGACACAGGAAGTACTGCACACAGGAAGAAGGGTGGGGCTACACTAGGGGGAAATACATCGTCACATGAGGAATAATTACAGAAAACATGTTTGTTACAACAAAAGGCCACTAGATGGCAGCATAGGATAACACATGGATTTAGCTATGAGAAAATAGTTAGGCAAATCACACTATATAAATTCTAACCTATATAACAATGCTAATCTTAACTGAGGCTATGCATCTCATATTCTATGTCCCTATTGGGGCGGCACAGATGCACTGGCCCAAGTTGCTGTTGTTACGCTTGCCTGGCAGACCATTATGCAAAACTCCAATGCTTTCTGGTAGTGTTGTAGTTTGGTTGATCCCTCCCATTCATGTCTACTGGCTCCCCATGCATACATACTGGCCAGTAGGGATGAGCTCAGTTTCAGACCAAACCCAGGCTCCTCCGAACCCAGGAGGAAGACTTTAGTGTCAGTCAAATCAGCTGCGGCTGGCACATTCCCCAACCCACAGCTGCACATAAACAAAGGGGCAGGATGCTGGTGACCTTATATGTCCACATGACCATTTTAGGTCAATGTCACTGACCAAATATGGCCATGTGGTCAAAATACAATAATGCAGTTAGTATCATCATAGCAACATTATCTCAGAACATGTTACAAAACCTTTTTCCACTGAAACCACTTAATTATCAGCATCACCTGTATGGTGGAGGAGCAAAGGGTATATGTATGGGCGCAAATTGTGTGATGCTATGTGTTCAGTTTCAAGAAAAAGGGGGAGGTTTACCCAGAGTACCAAACCGAAGATTAATTAGCCCCTTAAATAGGGTGTGTTGATTATTCGATGACTCTCAAGAGGAACAACCCCCAGCTGCTTGTACTAGACACAAAACAAAAAAGTTAGTTGATCAAAAAGACGTCAGCTCAAAGTGCAGTTAATAAAGAGGGTCGGAGAGTCAAAGGATAGTACAAAATTATACATTTATTGTTTAAAAAAGCTCATTGGACATACTGTGTACACCAGTTAAACCACCACCCCTATTTATCTAAAAAATTATCATTGCAACAACCCATTCACTCATAAAACACAAACATGCACTCTAAGGATGGGCTGATCAGCGTGATATATGAAGCCGGATTATTCTCAAAGAAATTTGAGGGGACAGCGCTTTAGACAATGATTGTAGATTCAGTATGATTTAACGAATTTGTCTCTTTTGCCTGGGGACCTTATTCAATTGTATTTGAATCTTTCCAAGAAATCCCGAGGGATTGTTTTCAATGAGACTGGTGATGTTGTCAGTTAATTGTTACATTTGTTGCTTTAGCTTATAAATGGAAGCAGCTAATATGTGAAGTAAGGCGCTTGATTGAAGATAAATCTTTAGAAATTTTGAGACTTAAATAGAAGACCCGTGAAACCTGAACAATGGTGTCACCCTGAGTAATTAGCACACATGGAGGAAGGTTCGACCAGACAGTGTGTAAAGTCACGAATATAGGGTACTCACGGGTGCCACGTTGTTCCACTGGGCGATACGTCTCAAAGAGGTATGAGGTGTCTCGAAGTCAAGTTGCTCTTAATATTCATCAAAAATCTTTTGCAGTATTCATCTTGGAGGAAAACATCAAAGGTTCCTTGAAAGGTTTCCTTGAGATGATGTTGTAAGGTCCCACAGGATTTTGATTTCGTCGATAATTTTAGCCTTTTGTCGCGCTGTCTTGTAATCCAAAACTGGAGAGTCTAATTCCATGACATGCAGGTGATTAGTCAGCTCAGCGTCCGTTACTACGACGCGTTTCGCCCCACCTACTTTCTCAGGGCTTGGTCATATCCCGACGAAGAACCACCTTGTCAGGATCTGGATCAGATCAGGATCTGACGAAGCCCTGAGAAAATAGGCGGGGCGAAGCGCGTCGTGGTAACGGACGCTGAGCTAACTAACCACCTGCATGTCAGGTATTAGACTCTCCGGCTTTGGATTACAAGACAGCGCGACCAAAGGCTAAAATTATCGACGAAATCAAAATCCTGTGGGACCTTACAACATCATCTCAAGGAAACCTTTCAAGGAACCTTTGATGTTTTCCTCCAAGACGAATACTGCAAAAGATTTTTGATGAATACCAGGAGCAACTTGACTTCGAGAGATCTCATACCTCTTTGAGACGTATCACCCAATACAATCTAAGATTTATTTAAAAATAAAACCAGCCTGACCTCTCCCTCTTGCATTGCTACCTTACCAAGCTGCTTTTATACTGTGCAGCCACTGAATAATATTTGTGGCTATTGTCTCTCACATAATACACTTTAATTTTTATTGCCAGATAAATCTTGCCTATTCTGCCACATGAGAGATGTGCATTCGGATTCGGACAAACTTGCTGAATTACAAAATTCTGTTGATTCGTCGGTTCATCCAAATCTGAAATAATTAATTATTATATGGCCAAATATACAAACAATATATTCGGGAATATATTAATTTGTTTTGTATGGTCACTGCCATCTTGCATATGACGTCACCCGACGCCGGCATCATGTGTCCCCTCTCCAAGATGGTGGCACGAATGCGCAGCCACGTGTTGTTTTCTAAATGTTCATTGCCTCCGAATCTGAAACAACATAATTATTAATTTATTTTGTCCCTTTTCATTCATTTCGTCCCCAATTTTTTTTTTTTATGCTGTGCACGTGTCTCGCAAGTGCTCGCATGCTGTCCTTATGCTAGCCAGTTTCTACCAAACGCATATCCGAAGTCTATATTTTGAATAATTCGGGAATAGTTGGTGATGGGAGCGGGTTGGGGGAATGTGGGGTGGTGGTTTTGAACTCTGTTTTGACATTTTATTAAATTTTAAAGACAATGCGGTGTGGTACTGCAAACAATAAGCTCACAATCTATACTATTAAACTGTTTTGGCCACTTTGTAGGAAGGTGAGGACTTTAGCTTTTATTTATTTTAAGAGTAAACTTCCCTATAGCTTTTATTTTTGTTGTAAGTGTCACATCCACTGGTCAATTCAGGCCTATTACCGCTTAATTAAAAAGTCAGGTATCGCAGTCAAAACTACCTGAAAAAAACCCGTAATTTTTTAAAAGTTGAAATGAATCAGATTGGAGTTCTGCTGCGGTACCTAACGTGTATTTCCACTTGTGCAGCTAAATTGGGATAACACCTACTTTATATCTGTTACATGTTCTCATTCACATTGCATAACTATAAAATAAAAAGAAAATTGCTGCTTACATTTTTAAGTGCTTGTAACGGAACAAATCTGACCTATCTGTTAAAGTGACATTAAAGTAGACATGTGCACCAGCAAAAAATTTGTTTAGTTTCGATTCGGATTTTGCGTTATTTCGATTATCTGGATTCGGGTCTGAAAATAAATTCGTTTTCGGATTCGGACTAAATTTGTTAGCGGTAGTCTGTACGAACGTTCTTTTTTGTTTCGTTCGTTTGTTGCACCAAAGTGACATTTGAGAGAAAATTTTTTTTTTTTTTTCTCAAATGTCATTTTGCTGCATAAAATTTTGTCCAACAAACGAACTTTCGTACAGACTACCGCTAACGAATTTCGGAATCGGAAATTCGGATTCGTTTACATTCGTTATATCTATAATTCGGATACATCTGAATTTCTGAAATTTCGTCCGAATTTAGTTTCGGAACAAAACTAATCGCACATGTCTACATTAAAGTCACAAATATTCCTCCCCCCCGCCCCCCGTGCTGCTTTAAGTGCTTACCTTAAATGATGCCTCTTGACCCGATCATCTTCTTCTTTCCAGTATTTTTCAGGAGTCCCTCCAGAGCTGGTGCCAGTCTTTGATCCAGCGCTGACTGCTGTGTCTTCTGTGTCCCACGGTGTCTGTCCGCATGCACGCTGCCTGCTGTGTGCATTGACTTACACTGTGTCTCTCCTCTTCTCCCGGCCGAAGATCTATACTGCGCATGAGCCCGCCCCCTCATCCTGATCGGCTGCTCGAGAACCTTCAGATCTTCAGACCGGAGAAAGCGGTTGGGACAGAGGCAAGTAAAATCATTTTTTTGGGTAACTTTTAATTTTTTTAATGTTTTTGCCAGCAAGCAGTAGATATATGCAAAAAAAAAAGAGAGTTTAATTCTACTTTAAGGATGGGGCTGCGGGAAGTTATGTATACACTAATTATTCCTGTCTGCACCGTGCTGGCAAATTTAATTATCAGTTGTAAATCAGATTTAAACTTAGAATTATTGTACGTTAATGGGAGGAAGTCCAGTCTGTCCCTCAGTTTGACTCTCTACTTTCACTTTCAACCTGCTCAGAGTAGCCTGGAATCTGCACAAAGGTCATCACCAAAGGCACATCTAAAAGAAAAAGGGTAAGGCATATTTTTTAAAAATAGTTTTTTTCTATGCTGTGTGAATAGAAATACAAATAGACGGGATTTTCTCAAATTTGACTGCAAAAGTGAAACTACACTTTAAAGGAAAACTTGGGGCAAAAGAGTTCTTAACCTTTGCGGTGGGGCTACCCCATGCACTGCAAGGGTTGACGGGTGCGGAACCACTGAGCCGGCTTCCTGCTTCTCCGGTATCTGAAGCCTCTCTCCTTTTGCACTGCAGCATTGGGATGTTCTTCAGCCTCCTCACATCTATATTTTGTGTATAGAATGTGATGATTTAGGGGACCTTAGACTGTTGCAGTGGAGGGGGGGAGAGGCTTCAAGGACCGGTCTAAGGTGAGTAAAACCTTTTTACATAGGGTATAGAGGAGAACACCAGCGGAGGGAATCAGGTAAGTAAACGTCCTTAACACAATCCCCCTAGACAAAAACGAGCAGTTAACCCTTGCAGTGCAGGAGTAGCCCCACTGCATGGGTTAATAAAAGTTTTTCTTGGAGTTCTTATTTAAGCGTAGCTACATGTAAAAGTTGAAACAAATCAGTTGCACATCCAAAATATTTGATGCCAGAATTTGGTGTCACTGCTGCTGTCTGTGAAAGTCATACTGTTCCAAAACACCACATACAACTTAAAGGGATCTCCTCCTAAGCATGTGTTCTTTCCATGTCGTCCTGGAAGTTGCATTAAATGGACTCACTCCCTTGAAAAAAAAAAGGTATCTCCTAAGCATGTGCCCTTTCATGTCACCCTGGAAGTTGTATTAAAAGGACTCACTCCCTTGAAAAAAAAAGGTATTTCCTAAGCATGTGTTCTGTTTATGTCACGCTGGAAGTTGCATTAAAAGGGCTCATTCCCTCCAAAAAAAAAAAGTTAAATGTCCCCCATGCCAGTGCCCAGCTCCCCTTGGCTTGCAATAGCTTGCTTATTAGCCTTGAACATGGCCAGAATTTAGTATTAAGATTCACCTCCGATAGACTTCAATAAGATCCAGTGGTGTCACAAGGGGGATTCAGGGTCCCGGCCTGCACCGGGTGACACCAAAATGACTGACAGTCATTTTGGTGCCACCCCCTCTGAAAAGTCAGGCACTCGGTCATGGACAGAGAGCCTGACAGTTGTACGAGAGAGGAGGGGACCTGGCGGGATATCTTATCCCGCCAGGTCCCCTCCTCTCTCGTACAACTGTCCCCTCCTCTCTTTGCCGGCGTCCATCACCAAGATGGCCACCAGCAGGTAAGCACATATCATTACGCACAGGAGGAGGTGTGTGATGATGTCTTTCAGGTGTCACCCAGCGGCCGCACCAGGTGACCCCACGCCTAGGGACGCCCCTGATAAGATCCACTGCTATGTCCGGGAATTATAAACAGGATTTGACCAATACCCCCCTTCCCGAATTGAACCCGAGCAGATCTGCCGACCCCTAGTCCTGAGAAGAAGACACTTTAACAAAAAGAGAAGACTTGATGATATAGAGCAGGGAAGCCCACAATTTGTTTGTTAAGATCTACTTTTCAAATGACTAGCTACATGAGATCTACCAACGAAAAAAAAAACCTCCCTCGCTCTCTCTCTCTCCTGGCTGTCTCTCCTTGCTCATTCTCCTGGCTGTCTCTCCACTCTTTCCTGGCTGTCTCTCCTCTCTTTCCTGGATGTCTCTCCTCTCTTTCCTGGCTGTCTGTCTTTCCTCGCTTTCTCCTGGCTGTCTCTCCTCATTTTCTCTCCTGGCTGTCTCTCCTCATTTTCTCTCCTGGCTGTCTCTCCTCATTTTCTCTCCTGGCTGTCTCTCCTCTCTCTCTTTCCTGGCTGTCTCTCCTCTCTCTCTTTCCTGGCTGTCTCTCCTCTCTCTCTTTCCTGGCTGTCTCTCTCTCTCTTTCCTGGCTGTCTCTCCTTTCTCTCTTTCCTGGCTGTCTCTCCATGCTCTCTCCCTCTCTTTCCTGGCTGTCTCTCCCCGATCGCTCTCGCTCTTGGCTCACCTTGCTGTATTTTGCAAACAGTGCAGTGCAACAGGCTGTGTAAACTAATATTCATTGATGTAATACATGGCACTTCAACCACCAGTATCCCCCAGAAAGGTGTCAGGGAGCTGGGCTCAGCAGACTCCGGCTAATAGGTAATCATGTGTACACAGCTAAATATATATACCATAATGGAATAAAGGGGCCGCCAGTCACACCCTTCCTGATCTACCAGCATCAGCTTTGAGAGCTACTGGTACATCACAATCTACCTAATGGGCACCCCTGATATAGAGTATGAAGTATTTTATTGGGAAGTAATTAGTATCAGTATAATGAACACGAATCGCAAATCACACAGAATTATATACCAGCAACTAAAAAACCCGCCTGCAGCCAAGGTTGGTGGATTGAATGCCTCTCAGTCCCATTTTGTACCTAATTAGGGGATTTTAGATATTTTTTAATTGCGGAATTGTCTTCCTCAAACATTATTCTAAATAATGAAAATTCCAACATGACTATAAAAATGTGTGCGGGCAATTAAAACGTGGAAATGCCAGAAAGCGGCCATTAGACTGATTTACGGCCTTGCCGGGAGAACTTGATCACTTCTGCAAACTTTTGAAACCGGGAAGATGGAAAAATGAAAAAGGTGAAATGCTCCATCATTAGCTTCTTTCTAAAACTAATAACTTTTAATAACTCGTGAACATGGATTCGCCAACCTTTCCTGACCTCAACAAAGTCCACTCAGATATATGTGTTCCTTTGGCAGAACTTCAATAGAGTTTATAGAAAACGAATGAGGGACGTCTTCAGACTTCTTTATAAAGATAAGGTTTTAGACCAGAGGTAAGCAGTCTTGGCACTCCGGCACACACTTGCGGATAAACTACGAATCCCATCATGCCTCTGATTCTGGATGTCTGTGGCTGTCTTGCAATGCCTCATGGGACTTGCAGTTCCACCACAGCTACTATAGTCTCAGACTGCAGAACTGGTATCTTGCAGTCCCCTGTATTGCAGAACTCTGAATGGGATAGTGAGAGAGCAGCACAATAAGCTAATCAGTGGTGCTGCAGTGCTAAGAGCACGGTGATAGGAGGAGAGAGCAGAGTGACAAGAGGCATCAGCTCTTCATTTTGTTGTTTCTCCCTTAACTGTCCAGTCACAGGCTGGGAGTGTTACTGCAGCAGAAAAAAAATTGGTTTTCTGCCCTGCCAGACAGGGCTGTGCTTTGTGGCAGAGTTATGAAAACCTTAGGACCGGGTAGACAGAAATACAATGTATGGGGGGAGATTTGTACTGGGGCGGAGGCAAATTTGTACTGGGGGTTGGTTTTGGGGGAGACTTGCACTGTGAGGAAGGGGCAGTTTGTGCTTGGAAAGGATTTTGTGTTGAGAAGGGAATTTGTGCTGTTGTAGGGATTTTTGGGGCTAGGTTTTTTGCTTGTGGTTTGTACATGACCCACTCCTGACCTCATCACTCATTTTCTGACCCTTGCACTCTGTGCGTTAAATACTCCTAAACCCCTGCATTATGTGCAATAAATCCCTACACTTTGTGCATTAAACACCCCTGACCCATACACTCCATGCGTTAAAACACCTCTTATGCCTGAACTCTGTGCATTACACACTCCTGACCCCTGAACCCCATGCATTAAACACCCCTGGCCCATACACTCCATGCGTTAAAACACCTCTTATGCCTGAACTCTGTGCATTACACACTCCTGACCCCTGAACCCCATGCATTAAACATTCCTGACCCCTGCACTCTGTGCTTTACACACTCTTGACCCCTGCACTCTTTGTGTATTACATTGCTGACCCCCTGCACTCTGTGTGTTACATACTCCTGAACCCTGCACCAGGGCTGTAACTATAATGGGGCGAGTGAGGCACTTGCCTCAGACACAGCTGAAAGGGGAACGCAGCCAGGGCCGGCCCCCTCACCCCTGTTGCCATGGCGAGCACAGGGCGCCATTGGCAACAGGGGCACCAGGAGGCCAACAAAGCAGCAGTCGAGCAGGGAGAAGAGGAGCGGCACAGGCTCCAGCTTCTCCTCGGATCTACACTGCTCTCCCCGCCTGTATGGGCAGAGGACTCTGTGTCCTCAATCTCTGTTTCTATTTCAAAAGGGAAATGTCAGGGTTCAGTTTAGATCCCAGATATTTCCCCGAAGCCCCCCCCCGCCCAACAGTAAACAAACACACAAAATAAAGACAAACAACAAACACACACACTCAACTAGTTTCAGACTAAATGAACGGAAACAAAAATAGTTTTCATTAGTTTCGTCAAACGAAACAAATTTTTATGCTATTTTAAATTCGGCCACCAGCGCATTCTGCACATGCGCGCTGCCATCCTGGAGGGGGGGCACATGATGTCACATACCGCACATGTCTGTTGGGGGCACAATTTTCTTTTCTTGCCTCGAGCGCAAAAGGACCTAGCTATGGCTCTGCCCTGCACCCCTAAGAACTCCAGCAACCACAAACATGCCAACAAGGGAAGAGACAACTGCCCAAAGACTAAGGTAATGCCAGTATTACCTTAGTCTTTGGGCAGTTGTGTCTTCCCTTGTTGGCTTGTTAGGAGCACTGATGACAAGTTGCACTAGAAGTGAAGGTTTTGGCTGTGTAACGGTGGGACTTAGCACTAAGTCATTGTAATATCCCCTTTGCACACCGTACCAATGTGCCCTAAAATCCAACGTGTGCTGGAACAACTGGTGGATGGCGCCACAATACACAATCTAGAAGATATGTTGTCCGCAAACCATTCTGCTTCGAAATGCCTTTTTTATTTGTATTCCTTTAGCATGACATGTGAATGCAACATTTCGAAGCCTCACAGGACCCCTTCGTCAGGCAAAGTGTCAATGATTAAAAGTGCTGTGTTAGCACTAAGTCAGGCCACAAATCAATGCTATGCACGAGGGAGAATGAAAAAGTAAAGGCAAAATACATTTAACGGCTTACATAGAAGTAACTGTGAGCACTTGAGCATCTCACTTTTCTACATAGTTCCCATGCAAGGTGATGCACTTGTGTCTCTCAACTAGCTTCTGTATTCCTGTAGAGAAGAAGCTTTTTGAAGCCAGGTGTGCGCCACTTCCTTTAATTCATTATCTGAGACCTGCAGAGCGCCTCCTTCAGCGGACTGAACTTGTGATACATCACTCAGCGCCAGATCCGGGCTCTGAGGAGGTCTTGTATGCGCAATGTTGATGGGCGACCAGAACAAGCTTCTTCGGTTAGACCTGTTCTTGCCGCTTTAAGCCCACTCATAAACCGTTCATTGATTCATGGAGCTACATGGTGCTATGGCCACACTGAGCCAACATTCGACCGTGATTTTCCACTGGTTTCACTTCCCCTGTCCAAAAAAAGCAAACTACAGCACGTTGTTCTTCGATAGTGCAATCTTTCAATGGAGCGTCCATGTTTCTATCCATGTGACTACCACTTCACTAAAGTCTGAGCGCTGTACTGCGCATGGTCGAACTATCCAACAGGCTATGTAAATACGCTGCATTGTGCAAGCTTCTCACTGTTCTGGGTACGGCATAATTTATAAATTGCCTTTACCTTTTGATTCTCTGTCGTATATATAGTGTGGGCCTTTCCAGGGGTTACCTGGGTAAACATAAAAATTGCTGATGGGTAACAAAGCACTAAGGTGTCTACGTTCTAAAACAATCTTTAGTTTTATCACCTGACACGTTGATGAATCCAGAAACCACAAAAAACACAAAAATGAAGTGAGTGGAGCAGCCAAGAGCAGGGGGGCAGGGTGGAAATAAAATCTGTCACCTCTGATTGTTTTCTTTTATAAGATATATCAATGATCTCCGTGCAACCATTCAACTGTATCATTTATTATTATACAGGATTTATATAGCGCCAACAGTTTGCGCAGCGGTTTACAATATAAGGAAGACATTACAATCACAATACAGTTCAAGATGTACAATATTATCGAGCTCCAGGTATAATAAAATAAAACCTGCAGATTTTAGCTGCTTTGTTTCTCGGGGTTAAATCAACGTGCCCCTTCCGTAGCATTTCACTCAGAGCCCATCTGATTGTAATGTTTATGTGAACAGCTTGTCTGGAATCCTCAGCTGCCCTTTCCCCAGTCTATGGCACTGTTAATATGTAGGAGGGTAGTAAATATACAGACTGTACACATGCCTCCCCATTCTAAGCATTAGTAGACCGCTTCCAAAGCGTAATGAAAATATTAGGTACAATATTTGGCATCTGCTTGGTTATTTTGTGTTAGCTTTTCACTTGATCGGCACTGCTGGCCAAAAGAAAGAGACGTTAACCCTTTTGCTGACCAATTTTTAATTTTTTGGGCTTGAAAATTTAGAATATATCTAGGCCTAAGAACAACATTTTTGACATATTGCATCTTACTGGTCCTTAGATGTGGTGGCTGCATTAGTTTTCTTTTCACAGGCAATGTACATTTTCAGAAAGTGCCCATTGATGCTGTCAGGATTCCAATGTGCTTGTAACTTCCTGTTCACTAAAGTAATATCTCAAACTAGGGATGCCTCAATTATTGGGGCCGATAACAGGCATTTTCACGAGTACTTGTACTCGTAAAAATGCCCCGAATCTTAAGGCCGATACCGGCCTATTAAATTTTTAAACCGCAGCGGCTGCCTGAGTTCCCGCGCTTGTGGGAACTTCAGACAGCCTGCTGGGACCTGCCATTAACTGTCTTTGGCAGTGCCTGTCCAGTTCTATATCTCCTCCTCCTTCCCGGCGCAGGCACAGTCATGGACAGTCCCACACTGCGCAGTACAGCCCTGGAGCCAGCACCTGCCGTACAACTATCCACCCACCATTTTAGGCCAGTGTTCTATCACTTTTCCCGCCGGCACCCACCCGATCAGCGCAGCATAGCGCTGGAGCGATCCAGATGCCGCCCGGGTGAGATCGCAGACGGATGAGGTCTGTATTTAACTTTGGTGACATGTTTTAACAGCTTTGGTGACATGTTGTGTATTCAGCTTTGGTGACATGTTGTGTATTGAGCTCCGGTGACATGTTGTGTATTCAGCCCTGGTGACAAGTTGTGTATTCAGCTCCGGTGACATGTTGTGTATTCAGCCTTGGTGAGATCTGTATTTAGCTGTGGTGAGAAACTGCCCTAAAAATTAGTGACATTACAACTAGAGATGAGCCTGGGCTTGGTGCCAATGCCTGAGTTCACCCAAGCCTGCTCAAACCTGTGACCGTCTACCACTCTTCCTGACCCAATCAGTGGAGGCAGTTGCACCTCTCCACAACTGATTGGGCCGGGAGGGAGGTGTGTCAGTCACAGTTCTGAGTGGTCTTGGGCGAACTGGGTTTTCACCATGCCCAGCCTCATCACTAGTCACAACATGAGCGCCATTCTATCCAGTAGGGATACACCGATACTTTTAGAGTACCAATGACGATACTTGGCATTTTCATGAGAACTACCAGGGTTGCAGCGGTTGCAGCTGGGACCTGGCTCTGGTGCTCCACCACTGTACTGAAATCATTAGTCGATATTGTTTTAGAAAAACTGTCACATGACAATAAACAAAAATGTATCAGTACTTGTACCTGTAAGTACTTGGACAAGTATCAGTACTTGTACTCGCAAAACTGGTATCGGTGCATCCCTTTATTTATATTCATAAAAACAAAATCATACATTAAAACAGAGATGTACAAATCCCAGGAGCATCGTCCTAATTTTTGAATTTTTCTCTAGTCTAGTCTTGGAGCTGGAAAAGTATCGGTACTTGTACTTTACTTGGTATCGGTGCATCCCTACTATCCAGCGGTGACTACAGCCCACCACTGATGCCAGAGAGGAGGAGGAAGGACGTTGCTCATTGTGTGGCTGAAAGAAACCCGGAGTTAAGATTTATGGTGAAAATTGTTATAGTATGGAGTAGGAAAACATTTTAATATGTATTTGTAATAAGAAGATTATCTATACACTTTTAAAAACCACCTGAAACCATCACATCTTCCATATAAAGGGTTCCTGTCAACCCTTCTCTGACTCGCAGTCTGAACTGTAGTTCTAGCCGAGTGGTTTGTAGTCTTGGTAAACTGGTCTAACTTTAGAACTCTAGAACTACTGTTCAGTCCTTCTAAATCTGCGCAGCCTATAATACGTTGAGGAAGGTGTATAGAGAAGAGCTGCGTTTCTAAAAAAAATTGTCTGAAGCTGTTTCCTATAGCATAGCAAGGTGTTGTTTGTTTTGTTTAATAAAGATTTGACAAAGAGTGAACGCATCCCAGCTGGTGAGCACAATATACGAGAGACTTGACAATGCGGATGAGATGCTGTGATTCTCATTCATAAGACACCAACAATTTTTTTGTAAAGAAATTGATTTTTTTTTTTTACTGTAGAGACAATCCTTGTTTTTCTGCCTCAAGGGCCTGAGAGACTTTGTATTTTCTCTTTTTATATATAAGATTTTCTTAGTGATCTGCAGATGTTGGATGTCATTCTCTTGGTCACAGAGAGCAACATGCTGTTTAAAAAAAAATAAGGACCCCATGTCCCCATGGCTATTTAGCTTGGTTTTGGAAATCACAGAAGTAGAGTTTGGTCTGGGAACACTGAACCAAAAGTTTTTAGCTTGAGTTAACTTTTGCCAACTATATCTGACACATGTCACATAGGATGCTTCAAAGAGATAATAATCATTTTTAGGACAAAAAAAGTAATGGATTTTTAAGCAAATGTAAAGGTTCACCTTCTCTCCAGCTTTAATGTCCGAGAAGATAATCATGAATAGACCATGCACATCATCTCAGGCGCGGAAAAAATCCCTTTCCTTGAGATCTTGCTGGATTTTGCAGTTCACAGATGAGATTTTTCAGCAATGCACTGCTGATGTAACCTTCCCACAACGCATCTCTTAGACATGGGTTGCATCACTAATGCCTAAGAGGACCAGGAAGTAGAAAAACAATAATTGTAAGGGAAGTAAAAATATATTTATTTACCTAATGAATGTAAGATGATTTCATATCAGCATGTAGAGCTGTGTGCTGATGTGAATTTTAGTTAAAGAGGGTAAAGATCCTTAACAAAATTTACTCTATGGAAAATATATTTTTTTTGCTTCGAGTGGGTGGCTGTTATCCTTATTTCATGATTAATAAATCCTCTCTCTCTTTGTGTCATTATAAAACCCTAAGCACACCATTGCCCTTTAAACCTGCGATGAGCAATGGTGCTTTGCTGAAGTATAATACCTATAATTCACTGAAATATGAGGCCGTCTGATGTTCAAGTGCCACCTATCACTAATGGCTGATGTGTATTTTGATAGATGATGTCATTATCCTTTTTTTGGCATGTAGTAATATAAGAAAGTGGGTGCACAAGAACCATAACATTTGGTTGTTAAAATTTCTACCAGTATTTTTTTTTAGAATGATTAGCGCTTAAGTTGTAACTCCTATTTAACCAGTTGGCTGTACCTGTATAATAGCAAAAGTGTATACTAATGCATTACTGCATTGGCAGGCAGATGTAAGTTGCACTGTATTGCGTGCACACTGGTAGATGTGTGCCTTGCTGCATTGCCTGCTAGACAGATATGTGCTGTGCTGCATTGCTTGATAGGCAGATGTGTGCTGTGCTGCCTTGCCTGCTAGGCAGATGTGTGCTGTGTTGCACTACCTGCCAAGCAGATGAGTGCTGTGCTGTATTGCCTGATAGGCGGATGTGTGCTGTGCTGACTATCCTGCTAGGCAGATGTGTGCTGTGCTGCATTGCCTGCTTGGCAGATGTGTGCAGTGCTGCCTTGCCTGCTAGGCAGATGTGTGCTGTGCTGCATTGCCTGCTTGGCAGATGTGTGCTGTGCTGCCTTGCCTGCTAGGCAGATGTGTGCAGTGCTGCACTACCTGCTAAGCAGATGAGTGCTGTGCTGCATTGCCTGCTAGGCACATGTGTGGTGTGCCGCATTGCCTGCAAGACAGATGTGTGCTGTGCCGCATTGCCTGCAAGACAGATGTGTACTATGTATTGTGATGTTACATTTTGCCTGCTAAGGAATTGTGATGTATTGCTGCAAATCAGAAGAGTATTCCGATGTATTGCCTGTCAGGCATACGCCCAAAATGATGCACTACTTAAATGAAGAGAAGCCAGCCAGGTCCATGACTGTGGTTAGATCACTGGATACGTGCCAAAAGTACATTTTAGCTTAGGGTGCCTTCACTCAGGGGCGTGCAAGGCTTTGTTTAAGGGCGATTTCACCTTTGGTTAAACTCCAGCCGAACAAATAAACATGCAAGTTCAAATACATATGTGAACGGTCCTGCCACAATATTTTCAGGTCTGTTCAGCTACACCTATGACACCTTTTTTTCCCCATTTTGCAACTCTGAAGGTTCCTGTGTCACCTCCACATCTCCATTCTTGTGATTATAAAATAGTACTATCATTCTGACTGGCTCCTCTTATTGCTGTCTTACACCAATGGGCTGGTTAAACATTTGAACCTCAAGCTCCCAGTGCTTGAAAACTCACAGTACGTTGTAGTAGGATTTTGATAATAACCCATGTATTTCATATTGATATTAATTAGCATACATTCTATTATTAATATTATTATTTTATAGTTAAGGTATTGACATTTTTAGCCTTGCAGAGCATTTCATATAGAATAGATACTTTCAAGATTAATCCTCTGCTTTCATATTAGTAATGTATTGTAGAGCAGTGTTTTTCAACCTTTTTTGTGCAAAGGCACACTTACCCGACTCCTCCCCCCTTCCCTTCGTTAGCCGACAGAGCCACTCGGGGAAGGGGGGAGGAGTCCGGTGACGTCGATGTCCGTGACGTCACCGGATCTCAGACGGAAGACCCGGAAGCCGGCGGAGAGGTGAGTAACTTTGATCGATCAAAATAATTTTGATCGATCAAAGAAATTAACTATTTATTGACGGCACACCAGAAAATATCTCACGGCACACTAGTGTGCCGCGGCACAGTGGTTGAAAAACACTGTTGTAGAGAATAATGAGTAAGTAAACTGATGAGTCCAGAATTTATATAACACACAATAGTGTATATTTGTATAATCAATATCTATATATAAATGTTTATCAATATATAGATTAAATGTATTACCAATGATTATAGTTATAAATATTATATATTTTCATTATTTTGACTAATAGTGGAAACATCATATACACAAATCCATATAAAATGAGTTGTATGAATAAGCAGCAAGTAAAACATTTAGCTTTGTAGGTTGAGCTAATGAGTTCATGAAGGACATTTAAGCGTAGTAGCTCCAAGTAACAAAAGTTCATGTAGGACATTTAGGCTTTATAGGTCCAGGCAACAAGAGTTCATGTAGGACATTTAGGCTTTATAAGTCCATGTAACAAGAGTTCATGTAGGACATTTAGGCTTCATAAGTCCAGGTAACAAGAGTTCATGTAGGACATTTAGGCTTTATAAGTCCAGGTAACAAGAGTTCATGTAGGACATTTAGGCTTTCTAGGTCCAGGTAACAAGAGTTCATGTAGGACATTTAGGCTTTTTAAGTCCATGTAACAAGAGTTCATGTAGGACATTTAGGTTTTGTAGGTCCAGCTAGCAAGAGTTTATGTAGGATATTTAGTCTTTGAAGGTCCAGGTTGCTCTTGGCGCCCAGCGGTTGCGACGTGCAATGAAAACGAATAGTGCCCCCCCCAGTTTTGACTGTGGTATCTTATGTGGCCCCCCCCCCCCTACATATTGTTCCTAGAGTCGTCACTGATTATAAATACCTATTACAGGTTTTCTCGATCAGGATTCCTCCAGAGGTTGTGAGGGGATCTGTGAGCCGTGAGCAATGACAGACAGATCTCCCATCTACAGTGACCACCAACATAAAGGGTAATTTCTCCACTGACCACGAACATAAGATACGGGCACACTACAATTTTCACAGTCTGTTTCTATTTTAGATAATATTTTTTTTTCATGATATTCTTTGATTTAAAACTTTTGACAGCTTACTGATCATACTATTCAACTGTGAAATGTAGATATGATCATTTCTAGAAGAGGTTCCCTGAAATCTCAAAATAGTTTCAAGGGTTCCTCCAGGGTAAAAAGGCTGAGCTATGAGGTCTCAGCCACAAACTATATATCAGAATAAAAATTATTCACAAAAGGGTGAAGAGTTGGGAGAAGGCAGGAGAAGTGAACAATCTAGGACAACATAGCTGATTTAGAAAAATTATCCAATTCAGCTCACTTTCCTGTTCAGCTATGCTGTCCTAGATCTATCTATCTATCTATCTATCTATCTATCTATCTATCTATCTATCTATCTATCTATCTATCTATCTATCAATCTATCTATCTTTATCTTTATCCATATCTATGCCTGTTGCTTGAACAGATATTGTTTCACTGCTTCAAAACTACCAGTCTACCAGTGCCAGGTGCCAACCATACGAGTCTGCCTCAGCTCCACAAACACCTCAAAGAAACAAGCGGTTGCACCTCTGGTACCATCAGAATAAAATGTTATCTCATCAGTATGAGTCCATGTTGCACCCCTCCTAAGCACCGCCCCCTAAGGGCTTAATTATTGAGAATACCGAGTGATGGTACTTAAGGTGCTACTGGTTCATTCTTTAAAGTGATATCTCTCTATCTATCTATCTATCTATCTATCTATCTATCTATCTATCTATCTATCTATCTATCTATCTATCTATCTATCTATCTATCTATCTAGGTATAGAGGCACTCAAGGGTCACTGGTTAGCTCAATGCATCAGTATTTATTGTCAATGTTTCAATGGATCTCAGTTAATCTTTATCAAGACATGGACTGAGCTCCATTGAAACATTGACAATAAAATGCTGATTCTTTTGATTCTCAGCTGCAAGACCCATGAGTGCCTCTATACCTACTTTGGATTTGTATGGATATTTTTGTGGATGAGCACCCAGGCATTTACCTTACAAATAGAGTGTGGTGGCAACTGTCTATCTATCTATCTATCTATCTATCTATCTATCTATCTATCTATCTATCTATCTATCTATCTATCTATCTATCTATCTATCACAAAATAAAATACTGATTTATACCAAATAAAAGAATTCTGTAAAGTTAGCTAAAGAATTAAACATATGCACCTTTTTCTCAGTGTTTGTACAGTAAAGCCCACTCGTAATAAAATCACTCACTTATGGTAAATATAGATCTCAGCATCATCGCAACAAAATAAACTTTTTCCCGGAGACCATAAGATATAAAAGAAAACATATATTCTATAGAAATCATTAGGAGTCTATCGGAGTCATTGGGACAAGGCTCAATCTGTGGGCTAGCTATGATACCCGCTGCTTCCACAATGTACCCCCCTGGGGGGGAGGAGTTAGCATGTTGCAGTCTCCAGTGTCCCATCAGGAGGTACCAGCCATATGTCTGCACCATAGTCCATCTGTACTATATCGGGATTAATAGTTTCTTTACTTTATATAACTGTAACAGCTCCGCAACACTAAGAGCAAGCGTTCAGGAATTCCTCTCTAAAACATATGTATCATGTCAGTGAAATATTTCTGGTTCTTGATGATAATTTAATTTATGTGATGATTATAATCATTAACTGGAGATTATGTCATGACGGGAACATTTCACAAAGTGCATTTAAATGAAGTGTCTTCATTACCAATCTTTCTCTAGGACGGGCTCATTTTTTATCTTTCTGCGTTGCTGCTAAATGTAAACTGTAAACAGAAGATCTGGAAAAAAGTTCAATAAAATGAAATCCCATGAAGCAGAATAAAATCTACACTCAGAACTCAACACATCGCCCCCCTGATGTCCCCCTGTAGGGCCCATTCACTTTCCCACGTTGCAGTTACTGCGTTAACCATGATGTGATGCATTTCGGTTCCCTTCATTTTGATTGGCACAACGCATGATGCACGACTACAGTA
Organism: Nanorana parkeri; assembly: GCF_000935625.1. Lineage (NCBI taxonomy): Eukaryota > Metazoa > Chordata > Amphibia > Anura > Dicroglossidae > Nanorana > Nanorana parkeri. Next base: position 3,572,958 of record NW_017306291.1, on the reverse strand, counting down.
GCAGACAACGCAACAGTATATGTCATGTTCTGCAGTGTGCTGCTTTTAAAAGAAGGGTTGTGTCCATTTTATTGTGCGTTAAGGTGGCCTGCCAATCCATTCAATCGTACCTTAATGTAACGTATCGTGTGGAAGGGCCCCATAGTCTCTTATTCAGGCATTTCTGTAGGGCACCATTCCAGCACATTTCCAGCTGTGTGTTTTTTGGTAAACCGGGAACCCCCTGTTTGTTATGCAGGAGAGGTATTCCTAAACACACCCATTTGAGGCCATTTGTTTTCTCAATCTGTGTCAAAGTGTTAAAAGTCTGTAGCTCCATGTGTCTACCCACCATGGAAGTGTGAATTGTGAATATAGTTGTAAATACCTATTATATCACTATTATTGAATATTCTAGTAATATAATAGGTGATAGAGCATAGAGATAATCATTTGCAGTACAGATTTAGGATGAAGGCCCACCCACAGCATATGTCAGGAGGTCTCTGGAATCTGGCTGCTCTGCATTACACAGAACATAATGTAAATTCACTAGAACGTCTGACATTGGCACTAAGGAGTAGGATGTGCGGTCTGTTAATAACAGACGGCACTTCATCCGGCTTTTGACAGCTATGTTAGATTGCAAAGCTGTTGGCTTCCCTACTACTGTGTGTAGCCTAACACAGTGAGGTCAGAGTTACAACAGCCTCTGATTTGGAGTCAGAGGCTTGAGTTCTGTGGATGGTTTGGACCAATGGCAAAGCACCATTGGTCAAAGCCATCCAATCAGAAAAAAAGAAAAAACACTGACGGCATCCATCTAGATGCCTCATCAGTGATGAACAAGTGAGGGACAGGGAGGCTCCTCCCTCCCTCCTCCACACATAGCTCAGTGACTGGGCCTCGGGCAGGGGCTGGAACAGGGGTGCCTCACCTGCCACTGACATCACCTCACATCCCTGATTGGCACAGATATAGTGTTCACTGGATAGCAGTTAATTTTCATTCATTCATGTTACTGGCTCCCTTAAAGTGGAATGAACGCCAAACTCTTTTATTTTGGATAGAATAAGGGAAGGTAATAATTATATATATATATATGTTATTTTATTTTTTATTTTTTGCTATCTCACACTGATTACATTTCTTTTCACTTCCTGTTTCATAGACACAACAGTTCCTGTCCCATAGCCACGACAGGAAGTGAGAGTAAATCCCTCCAAAGTAAGGGCAGTCAATGGTTGTTACCAGAACGAGTGTCCCTATTGGACGGTTTTTGAGTGACAACACAAAATTTGTGATTTTCTTTCACTTTAACTCTCAGACATAACGGTCACCAGGGCAAATAGAGAGGGTGAATCTCCCTAACGGGGACACAGACAGTCATAAAAACCTGATTCATTTCCCAGCTATTAAAAAAAAAGAAGTTTTGGCTACTTTCATTATTTCCATCTGTGGACAAAATATTCTTCGTCAGGTCACACAGAGGAAAGGAGCATGCCGTTATGGGATAAGTAAGTATTACACCTGATTCATCTACCCCTACGCAAAAACAGGTATTTAACCTTTGCAGCGTGTGTGTGTGTATTGGTTAAGTTTTTGCAAAAAGTAACATTTACAGGTCTTGTTCCCTAGCCAATGACTGTACAGTGAAAGGAGAAGCAGCAAACTGATCAGCCCATGTGTCTGTCACACAGTTCTCTCCTCAAGGCAGCATGTCCCTTATTAGCGCTTAAACTTTGCAGCATAAGTGCCTGCCTTCATGTGCTGCCTTACCTTCACCCAGTCTAAGCTTTACTGAACAGGAGATTGCAATAGGTTGACACCAAGCAATATTCAGTATACACTATATACACTATATTACCAAAAGTATTGGGACACCCCTCAAAATCATTGGATTCAGGAGTTCCGTGACATACCCCACAGACTAAGACTGGAATGCCATTAAAGTTCATGTGCGTGTAAAGGCCGGCGTCCCAATACTTTTGGCAATATAGTGTATATTCATATACTTACACTGCTTTCATTTAAAAAATACTTTCAATGGTGTATTAATGAATACAAAGTTGCATTATTTTGTGTCCTTCATATCTGCCTGCAATTCAGCTTTATAGAAAATCATGTTCTGTGTATGTGACATCATGCTCAGTCAAAAAGGAGATTGACTGCTATCTACAAACGGAATGCGAGTGTCACGTACCTGATGGAGCTTGAGATGACGAGGGCGGCCCCTCTCTTGCAACTCTGGTCCCAGAAAGCCTGGTAGAGAAGACAGGTAGTCTGGGGCACAGCGGGGCACGAGTGCCTGGATGAGGACTTCGGTACCAGAGGGTAACTCGTACGGTCTCTTGCCGTGAGGGATAATATAAACGCACAGCAGGGAGGCAGACAGAGAGTAAACGAAGTCAGGCAGACCGGATCAGCAACGTGCGGGCAGAGAGGTTGTATGGCATAAGGCAATCTCGTGGTCGGGTCACAGGCCGGGTTTGGTAACAAGCGGGCAATGCAGGAACAGGCAGGGAGCAGGAGAATCGTCTAGACAAGCCAGGATCAGGATACCAGAAGGTCAGCGGAGTCAGGAGCAAGCCGGAGTCAAAACCAACAACTAATAAACCAAGGAACAGACACAGGATACTAGGCACAAGCTGAAAGAGTACTCAGCACTGGAGACATGGAGGAGCTGAGTTTAAATAGCCCGTTTGGCGCCACAACACGTCGCAGATGCGCGCACGTGACGTGCTGCGCGCACGCGCGCGCACGGACGTCTACGCGAAAGTGCACGGCCCGGCCCGACACTGCGGGTCACGCCGTGCTCGCGCGCATGCGCAGACGCCATCTGCTGTGTGCAGTGTTCCTGACAGCGAGTGACTTTATGGTATTTTGTATTTTATAGAAAATCATGACACACAGAAAAGCGCATTTGATTTTTTTTGTTTTGTGGGGTTAAATGTGGAGTCGCCCATGGACAGAGAAAGACAGGGAGTAAAAGCTAAACTCTGTCACCGTCAGCTCACCCTCTGACAGCTGTGCTATCATTATTCTGAGATGAATGTGTTATCCATTTAAATGAGCAGCTAAAAGAACTTTTGGAAAACATTGAAATCCTGGTGGGCCTCCGCTCATTGTTTAATGATGCCTTCACCTGAGCTACCAATCATTTGTTTATTCTAAATATCCATTGCCTGGTCATAAATAATGTAGGATCGTTCTCCGCATCTGGGAGGCCTCCACTGGCGGTGTCATCTCTGCTGGTGAGTTGTTTCACGTTGTAATGCGTTTAGCGGCACGGGATCCTATTACAAATCAATGTGCTGATATGTTAGTTGAGGTAACATAATGAGCCATGTGACAGGTTCGTAATACGGCCACATAGAAGCTCTCAAAATGAAGCTGGAAAATAGGGATAAAATCAAAAGTTTTTATCACCCTGAAATTTTGGTGAAAATAGTGAGATTTTAGTAAAATTTTACCATTTTGGTGAAATGCTTTGAAGTCAACGGGGAAGGAAAAATTTAAAAGGTTTTGGTGGTTTGTAAAGCAGTATTAAACTTTTTTTTTTAAATCAAAAATTAATCCAGATTGTACTGGTGCAGTCCGGCAAGGTTTTGATAAAAACAGGCATATTCATCAGGTAAGCTGTGCTTAAAGCATCTCCCAGCCTACGTTTTAATTTTGGCTGGAGTGTACATTTTATAAATGAAAGCTTTAAAAGGCTAGTAGGTACAAAAAAAGAGCATTTAGCTGCCAGCATTCCTAGTCCAGGGCCGGATTTCCCACAAGGCCAACCGAGGCCCGTCCTCAGGGCTGGGGGGCCAAGTTGCTGCACCATGGGCCTCTGGGTTGTACTTGCCCCCTGGGCTAAAAGTTGCCAGTCAGCCCCTGGCAGCAGGGGTATGGAGTTCCTACCTCCCGTAGCACAGGACATGCAGTCTCGGACACCGGGTGAGAAGTTGTTTTCTACATTTAGCCATCCTTTGGGTAAGCAGGGCTAAATATACGGCGGGAAAGCTGTCGCTTGTTTTGTACAAGTGATCTTAGCGCTGTCACTGAGATCACTTTTGTGCAGGCTGCATACAGGCGGGAGCATCGAGGGACCTGGCATTGGGGCAGCAGAGAGAGTAAATCCGGCCCTGCCTAAGTCTTATCGTGTTCCCATGTTCTGCACACTGTATTTCTCAGAGATAGGTGTTGCAGGGAACAGAGTCATATGACAGGAAGCTGTGGCCCTTCCCAGCAGCAGTGTGGGAATCTTGCTGAAACTGTCTGCAAAGGATTATATACAACTTTGAATAAATAGAGTTGTCATGAGCAGTGACACAGTTTCCTGGAAAGCGTAAGCAGCTCGCTCATTGATTTAATGCATTGCCTGGAGTTGCCCTTTAAATGCTCCTAGATAATCACTTGCAGTTATTTCCAAGTTTTGTTTGATAGCTGGAGCTTTAAACCTAGATAACTCATGAATCGGTGAAGAAAAATGATGGCATCATAGCCGGCATTGCAATGAGAGCACAGAGTGACACCTTACTGTATGATAAATAGAACATCTTCACAGAGAGAGAGAGAATGTGCAGGAACGGCGAGTGCAGATTGAGATTAATGGCACCCATCCTGGCATTCTTATTAATTTAGGGACCAGCTTGAGAATGACAAATGTTAAAACAATGGTTGCACTTGAACTCGGCGGCCCGGTATTACAGTGTTCAAAGCAGATGATTGTTTCTAAGTGCTTTGAACTAGTGAATGCTGCAACTTCAGATCTAGGCTGCTCAGATATGGCCAAATTCCCTTTCCCTTCGGGGACACTGTGGTTCCCTAGATTAATCCCAAAACACATGCGGCTTGCCCTTTCATCTCCTATAAAAATCCTCAAAAAATATAAAAGATTACCTTTTTTTTTGTTCTCTTGCTGCTGTTTAAAACTTTTTTCTAGGGTTTGGATGATTTTCTTGGTTTTCTGTTTGTCCTGGTGACCTGAAACTGATGGGACGTCCAAAATGTTTCAGACCCCGTTCACATGTAGCGACTTATCGCACGATTTCCGCCGCGATATCGCGCATTTTTGCTGCGCGATATCGCGAGAAGTCGCCAGCTAATGATAGTCAATGGGGCTGTCTTAGCTCCATGTCGCGCGTCGCTCGTCGCGGTCGCTTCTACCGGACCCTTTTTTCGGCGTATTTTGAGCGATTTTGCTTTTTTTCTATGGAGCCCGACAGAGAAGGGCGCGCTACCGTCGCTGGATCGTCGCTGGAACGTCGCCCCGAAAGTCGCGCTATCCTGGCCGCTGCAAAGGTATGTCGCTACATGTGAACGGGGCCTCAGTAGTCAACTGGAACAGGAACAGAGAGGAAAACTTCCAGTGGGGGACACGTGTTACGGTGACAGATAGCTAAGTGGGGGATTTTTGCTCACTTTCACTCTTACTGAAAAGGAAATGAAGTGTAATCCCCCCAGTAAGATAGCTCTAAAGGCCATCTCCGGACAAACCGAAAAACTACCCTTGCAGTGCAACTGCCCCCACATTGCAAGGGCTAAGCGCTTGTTTTTGTATTGGTTTGGACTAAAGCCGTGTTACGTACCTGATCCCAGATCGTTGGTGGTCAATGCTCTCCTCTACTCCCCCTCCGCTTCAGCTGGGGGTTGTCCCTCAGCATCCTCATGTCTAATGAAAGTCTATGTATTGGCGTCACAAGGGGGGTGCGAGGGGTGCTGCCCGGCCCGTACCTGGGTGACACAATTGGAGAGGTGACACCAAAATGACTGACAGTCATTTTGGTGTCACCCCCTCTGAAAAGTCGGGGTCACGATCTTCGACCAAGAGCTCGACAGTTGCAGGAGAGAGGAGGGGACCCGGCGGCATACCTTATCCCGCCGGGTGAACGTCCCCTCCTTTCTCTGCTGGCATCCATCACCAAGATAACCGCCAGCAAGTATCACAAAGAGGGCCTCGCATGCACAATGACGTAATACCACGGGCATGGGGACGTCTCGGCGGGATGTCAGCCCGTATCCGCTCCGAAGACACCCAGCCTGGGGATGCCACTGAGTCCATGGAGCCTGCACTAGACATGATAACATCAGCGGTCCTTAAACTGCTGAAGTGAATGGAAGAAGAGGCTGCAGGGACAAGTCTAGCAGCCGAGAAGGAGCCAGTGCGACTGAAAATCCGATCAAATCTCGTTCACTCTGGTCCCCCAGACAAAAATGAGCACTTAATGTTTGCAGTCGAGGCGTAGACCACTTCAAGGGTAGTTTTTTTATTTGTCCGGGAATGGGCTTTAAAGAGGATTTTCATTTTAAACCCCATCCAAAATTGATACTTCTGATTTGTTTTGTTGTTGGCAAAATTGAATTATATCCTGAGCTCTCATTAAATGGTGAGATATCTCCACCAGAAGTCCCAGCTGTAGTTGGCTTCCTTGGCTATTCCAAAGCCAACGGTGTTATGTTCTGCTGATGGATCCTGCATAATGTAGAATAAACCAATGATTAGGAAACTCATCTGTAAGAGAATTACATCATAACTATGGTATCTGGGGAAGAAAAGGAGATGTAAAAAAACCCGCAGGAAAATCTGAGGCATTGGAGTCTTTTTGGGTGGCCATTGTCAGTCCAAGCAAATTGTGCAAATGTTTAAAGCTGCACACCTGCCTATAGGCAGTTGGTGTCTAATGCCAGTACAATGGATACAGGGCAGGTTCTCAAATCATATGAATTTAATCAAAGGGATGATGATGGTGGTGGGGAGCTGCTATCTTGCCCAGGGTCCCATTCTGCCTCAATCTGTCTCTGTCTACAAGCATGGTCTAACTATTTAGATGTCTGAAGCACCATCTGCTGATCAAATTTGGCACTGAGTCTGAGCCATGCAAACACATGTTGTCATAGAGTAGAAGATAAACATCACCTGGCCCTGCAGAGCTGAATTATGTCTTTTTACTGCTGCTCATCAAAAGATGCCTTTTTCTAGAGGTGTGTGAATTTCTTGCAGACAGGCAGACCTGGGGCAGGCAATTCCTGATAACAAGGCAAGCTATAGTCAGAGGGTGGTCGGGCGCACTGAATTCACTAAGGGGTGCAGCAAATAATTCTTATTCCTATGTTCCCCAGCCTCATCCAGTGGCCATAATCTATTAATATATCACACTACATTCAAAATGGAAGAAATATATATTAGGAGTGTTTGTTTTTGGCATTATTTGCCCAAAACAAACATTCACAGATATTTGCAGGACGAATATCTGAACACATGTAAGGTGTGTTACAGTAACACTAACATTAATTCACACATTACTGCAGCACACTGCAACTGAAAGGTGTGAATGGGCCTTAGGGTTTGGTAATGGAATTGCCCTAAAACATTAATGCCAAAATGCAAAAAAACAGACCTACAGAAAGAGTAAAATTCCTGATCAACAGTATGCTAAGCTTCAACACTCAATGCCAAGCGGTAGCTACAAAAGCAAATAAAATCTTTCGATGCTATAAAAAGGTGCTAAAAAAGTGATGCAATTATTGTATTATCCTCTTGTAAGGTCGCATCATTCCTGAATATGCGGCTTTGGGAATTGGATTATAAGAAGTACATTTTGGAGAGGGTACAAAGGCAAGAAATCAATCAATAAAGAGGGTGGGAATTACCACTTATAATAAATGGATAGAAAATCTACTCTAGGCTTGTGAATTTGTTTTCCTTTAATGTTTACTAAAATAAACATAAATAAAGAAATTACCCTTTTTTTCTTTTAATAAATGTTTATGAAGGTTTTCAAAATATTCACTACACAACAAGCACAGAAAACGTGTGGTGCTCAACAAGTACGGAAAATAAACAAAGCTGGCACAATATATGGCCAGTAATTGTAACATGCACCAAATACAGGATTATGAAACAGTAATCAAAAGAAATATAAAAACAAAGATAAATACAATATCATAAATTCACAAACATGGGTCAAAGGCTAAGGAAAGGCACCAAAAGGGAAAGGAAAGCCACAAGGTAGCCAAGGCAAAGGCAAAGGGAGGAATGAGTAGCCGCATTCCCCCGATATGGCCACAATGGCTTAAAAAACCCCAAAGTCGAAGAGCCACAGATTTTCTATTGAAATCTGGAGGGAAAAAACGTCAATCCGGGGAGTCCAAATGCCATAATATTTGTCCATGGTAACATTTTGCATAGCAGTAAGCAGGGCAGCATTTCCCAGAAGGCCAACCAAGGCCGGGCCTTGGGGCAGCAGGGAGTAGAGGGGCAGCAGGGCTGTGGAATTCCTATCTCCCAATGCCCAGACATGCAGTTCTGGGCGCCAGGCGGGTAATTGTTTTCTACATTTAGCACTACTGTGGGCAAGCAGAGCTAAATATACAGGGGGAAGCTGCCGCTTGTTTTGTACAAGTGATCTCAGCAATTTCACAGATATCACTTGTATGCAGCCTGCAGGTCTGCCATTTTCCATGGGGGAGGGGGTTGGCGGGTAGGGGGGCGCATTGAGGAACCTGGCCTTGGGGCAGCAGAGAGAGTAAATCTGGCCCTGGCCGTAAGCTTCTCAAAGAAAAAAGTATGGGACAGGACATTAAAAAACATCCTAAAGGAAAGTGTAGGGGCCCCCCAGGATCGCACAATTACTCTTTTAGCTGCTGTATATATTTGTTGAAGCAATTTGAACTGGTTTAGGGTACAACCCACCGGTTTCTTGTTGAATTAATATGTATAAATATTTCCAAGGTTGCTATAAAGATTTTGCAGATCAATGTTTTAAAGATATACCCCAGGAAGGCGCATTATAGATAATCAGGGTATAACATTTCTGTTGCCCGTGGCAAACAAACAAATTTCAGTTCTAATTTTCCAAAAAAAAATCATAATTCATTTTAAATACATTGTAAATAAAGCCAACAATTGTTTTCCCATTATATTAAGAAAAAAAAAACCTTTCTAAGCAAGCTTTGGCAGGAGAGAGGATGCTTTCTTATGTAAAAAAAATTTAAAAAGTTCAAACAAGGAATTCCAAATGACATTTTACATTCTGCCAGCAGAGAAATAAAATGCAAATCCAAGTTATACTTCGGATTCACGGAGATATTAAAAATATATCAGCAATACTGAGGTTTCAAGACCAGGCATATTAACGTCAATAATGGCGAGACTTGGTTTAATACCTTGAACGTAGAATAGATGAGAAAAGAAATGTTTAGGAAAAAAAAGTTCAGATATTTGTAAGGAAAACATGGAGGGAAATGGGGAGGGATCAGTAGGCTGATAATAAGTTTAATAGGAAATAATAATTGAGTGTGTGTTTTTAGTAATAAATTAAACAAAATGATCGTTTTCACTTCCACAATGGTTCACCCGCCTTTTCTGTTTTTACCTGTAATATTAGTGATATTTTGTATGATTCGACAGGTCTGAATAAGGAACTTTGTATATCTAGTGTCCCTTGTCTTCAGTGGATATTAGAGGCTGATTGAAGAAGTGATAAGTGGATTTGGATCTGCTGGTGTCCTCTCCTTCTCTGGTTCCGGTGTCCCTGACATGGGTGGGATGGGAGTTTGATTGTAGGTGTTGACCTTCCTCTCCCTTCCTGAGAGTCTCTGCAGTCTCCTTCCTGGACACGGGGTGTCCTGGTAAGTAGTAGGTCCCTGTCGCACAGCGGGGAGGGTCTTGTGTCCACTGGATGGTCACCACAAATATTGGGTCATGAAATGCTAAAAATGACAATAAACGTATTTACTTATTATGTATTGAAAAGTAATTGTATGTTGTTATTATTATTAGATCGGTTGCCTCCATTCCCCTGAGGAAGCGAATATTGCGAAAATATTGCGAAATGTGTTGGATTTCTATGCCTGATACGCACGTTGGCCAGAATACCATTAAATGGGATGATTGTGAATCTCCTAAAAAAATATCTGGATATGTATATATGAATTGTATTTATCTTCTGGCTGCATATGTAGGTTAATATGGGGTATCATGTCTTTTAGGATCAACATTTTCTATTGATATCATGTAAAAATATGTACAAATACATTTTTCTCTGATTTTACTTGTGCAATGGCTATGGCATCTCATTAAACCCCAATCTTTTCTTGCTACACATATATCTTTATCTAAGGGGGAGATGTGTCTTCAGATAAGAAATACAGAGGCAATTTATTTTGTTGTCACATGTTTACCTGTAACATAAAAAAGTTACATTGGTTTTTGGAGAGGGATTTCTGCCATCAAAAACAAGTTTAAAAAAAAGTGTTCATTCTCAAACGCTGACGCCTACTCTTAGCCCTCATTCACACTTCAGCATGAGGCAATTCTGGCGATTTTAACTGCTTTTCTGCAGCATTTTTTAAAGCATTTTAACACTTGTTTTTCAGTAGCGTTTTAGCCAGTAGAAAGCTAGTTACTAGGAGGAGTAGATGGTTGTGCAAAATCATGCAATAAGTGTGCATTACATGCACATTGTGAGGTTTTTCAGGCACTCCCATTGAAGTCTATGGGACCAAAAATGCGCAGTTCTGCCCCATAGCAGCTCATGTACCATTTTCAGCTACAAGCCACACAACACTCACCTGTGAATGGGCATTATTAAATATGATGGAATTCTTCATGATGAGCCTTGTCACATGCAACACAATGCTCAGGGGTAAATGGAAAGCTTTAAGACCCATTCACACCAGATCCATTGCATTGCAGATGCTAATGCAAGAGCACCAAAAAATCTACGGGTGTCAATGTGACCAGTTCACACTGCTGCAATCCATTGCAGTGCGATGAAATTTTTTTTTTCAGCGCAACATAATGTCATGGAACAAAAATGGATGTAATCACAAGGCAATGGAAGTAAGGAAAAAAAAATACATAGATATGAGTCCTAAGTGGACAAACTAAGTGGGCTAAATCACTGTGAGTGATTTATTAAAGGAGTAGATTTTTCCTTGCACATGATTCGATCACTTATGTCAGCAAAGCTTCACTTTATTCACTAAGCTAAGTGAAAATTCTCTTGCATTATAATGATAACTTTACAAAATATCTGTAAAAAATAACTCAAGGCAACTGGACTTGCTGTATTTTTCTTGAAGACATTTCACTGGTCATCCAACCAGCTTTCTCAATTCAGAATGACTTTTACAAAACATTATCTAGGAATAAATATGGTGCATGGATTGGAGTAACATTCACCATATTTATTCCCAGATAATTTTTTGTACAAATGTACATTCTGAATTTAGAAAGCTTTTTGGATGGTTGGATGACCAGTGAGACGTTTTCAAGAAAAATACAGCAAGTCCAGTTGCCTTGACTTTTTTCCAGATATACCATGACCTGGATGAATGAGAACCTTCACAGACATAACTTTGCAAAGTGAACATGCTTTACTCTCTTAGTAAATCAACTTCAATGTAAACAATGCACACCCGATACCCTACCTTGGTTGTTAAGCAAAGACGTTGAATGATGCTGAGCAATATAAAGAACTTCCTCTAGTGGTTAAAATGTAAAGCCAGATACTAAAACCAAATCTAAATGCTCACAACATAGGATCAGAACTTACTTCATTGTTTCTTGTGCCATTATTAATTCTATAGTCTCATGAGACTCATAAAACTTTGTGCCGCGGCTACTATTCCCTTTTTTATGCTGCGGAGGAGAGAGATTCCTCACATCACATAACCATAAACCAGGGTGTCTTGTAGATCTGTGCTGTCTTATCGGTTTGACATTCTCTAAATGCAATATGAAGTGGTCATGGCCAGGTTGATTATACCAAATTACTGTAGGTATTTCTTATGCATTTCAATTGTTTACAAGCTTGGGTGGACAATGCAGATTCTATTGGTAACATTTATTTTCTTGCAAGCAAAAACCACTTTTAGTTTGAATATTAATATATTTGTCTAATAAAGATCTGTTACTAATCTGTCTATTATGAATTTACAAGCAGATTCATCTCACAATCTGTTCCTCAGTACACCGTCTTCCAGGAAGCCATATGAGCATCATTTTTGTTCAGTTCTTGCCCATTTTATAATTTTATTTAAAATGCAATGTCTTATGCACAGTCCTGGTCATATTGTAGAAGGGATGGTGCGCTGAAAACACACTGAGTTACATCCAAAAAATACATAAGCCCCCTCTTTTCAAAATTGGTAATTTATACATATGTTAGGTTTAGGCAGACATGGGGAAGGTGAAAGTGCCAAGTTTACATATAGAAAGGACATTTCATAGTTTGTATAGGATTAGCACTTTACTGCATGGTTTTAATTGTGAATTCGGTATTGTTATGGGTGTGGATTTTGGCTATGTATTTTTTGTCTGTAGTTCTTTAGCAGTGATGGTCATTTTTCTTGCTATAGGGGGCATCCAGTGTGGACATCATCAAAGGACCACACATAATATCCGGTGAAAGTAATGCTACATAATCCTTTCAAATACTGCTGACACATGGAACAGGATATGGTCAGAGACTTAGACATAGTACAAGAGATGGTCAGAGAGTGTAGACATGTTGCAGGAAATGGTCAGAGACTGCAAACATTCTACAGGAGTTGGTGAATAGGGATACGCTTCATAGACTGGGGGCACTTTACTTTATACTGCTAGAGCATACTTGGGCATTTTATGGCCTGTGGGCCACATATGACCCTTTGTCTGTCCTGTCTGCCCCATGGTCCGGACACAAACTGATCGACAACCTGTGCTCAGTTATGGCTGGCTGACAGTGAATGAGCAAGTGCATCCACTGCAAGCCATAACCCAGGGCAGGCCCCCTCCAATTCAGTCATTGGTTGTCATTGGTTCCAAACACCCTCTCCATTGCCATCACATTGAGCTTGAGGGGACACGCTGTGCAAGGTAAAGGGAACTTTAGGGGTGTCATGCTTTAGGTGCAGAGGAGATCGAAGGAGGATTGCAAATTTTCAATACAGTAAACAATGGGGTGGGAGATGGGGACGTTTTTAGTGACTTGGGGTGTTACATCTGTAGTGAGGTTATGGGACTGAAGCTTATAGGAGATTTATGAGGTGAGTGAAAATCACTCATCCTCATAGTTCGAGCCGATGTGTGAAAATTAAACTGTCACACGTCGGCTCAATAGATCGGGAAGAGAGCGAACACATACCGTGGCACGCTCACCTCTCGATCATCTCCCTGCAGAGAGCGGTGACTGTCAGTCATGGTTCCCTGCAGGGATTCCCCCCTCCACGCTCCGATCCTCCAGCGCTGACTGGAGAAACGGACGGGGGAGGGGGCGGGTACAGCTGGCTCTGCCTCTAGATAGGCAGAGCCAGCTGTCACTCACGCAGCTGGGTGGATCTCGACAGTAATGTCGGATCCGTCCCGACTGCGGCGGTCTCAGTATACCGTGAGCTGCATCTCGCGATATACTGAGCTTTGGGTCACGGGAGGATGCTAGTTTATGTCCTTCCGTGACCCTTAAGAGAACTATGGGGGAAAACACTTACCCCATAGTTCTCTTTTAAGGACTCAGATCTGCCAAGTTATACTGCTCTGCTATCTCCTTCTCATGGTCTGATGTGTGTAGACATGGGTACAATGGGTTCACAATGATCTCAGAACAATGGAACAATCTGCCGCTCGTGTTTCCAAGCTCAGCTATAGGGCCATTCTGGAGTAGCAAGCTATAGACAGTGGATGTCCGAATGCAAATTAAAGACACTCAGTGAAAGCACTGTGTCAATGTAAATCCAAAATGTTCACATTTACTTCTCAAGTTTTAAAGAGTTAGCCCAAACAATTGATGTATGTGACATGTCCACTGAAAAAAACTTGTTTATGAGAATTGTCTCCCACATATTGCATAGCAGATGCCCAGACCAAAGAACAGACTGTGAACTACCAAGGAAACATATGCCCCATCCTCAGTACTCATTGGATTGCTCTTCTATTCCCTCTATACCGAGATCAAGCCTTGTCAGATTCTTGGCTGTCCCTTCTTTCATAGCATTAAGACAGCCTGTTTAAAACACGAAAAACTTTTATTTCATTAAATGCTATTTATGGGAATAAGACCAAGTTTCAGATCATGAAAAAAAACTCTATTTGCCTAAGTGTACTATCAATCTGTGAGTTTTGGTAAACAAATTATTTTTCAGCTAATTTTACTTGTTCTGGCAGATTGTCAAGTCTATTTTTATTAGCTCTGTCAAAGGGCTGTTTTCTTGGAACAATGTAGATCTTAAACGCTTTTAGTTTGTTGATATCTACAGATTTACTTGTTTTGGGCTTGGAGCCAGAACTGAGCCCACATGAAAAAAATAAACTGATAATTCTAACTGTTATTTTCAGATATTTTTTTTTTTACCAAAGGAAAAGACACCTATTAGATGGTCAACAAGTCTAAATATTATTTTTTGCAAGATGTTCACAAAAAGTGTTTGGAACTTATTTAAGAAATCAAGATTTTGTGCCTAGGACCTGGCTTCATGCACAGGTATCATGAGCCATCAAAACCTTTGAGATGGTATAAAACGTTGTACTTTTGGCTTCTCTCGGCAGCTACTAATTGGCTTTATTCGGGTGAAGGTGCGTCTAACACGGAAACCTTTTTTTAAAAATCAATAAAAAAGTACTGGGACAGCACAAAGATCCATGCAAGACATCCCCAAAATGAAAGCATAAAATAATTGTTCTGTCAGTGGACTGGGACTTTTCAGGTGCTACAATGATTTACATAATAATTATTATAGGTTAAAAAAAATCTGATGTACAATATATCAAATTATTTACAAAATCCTAAAACTGAGCTGGATTCATATACCATTTGCAAATCAAAGAGTTAATACCACATATAGTGACGCACAACCTCACCAATACATATAACCATGGCAGCCACATCATGATGTCATATTTATATATATATATATATATGGAGGAGGGGGGGAGGCAGACATGCCCCCCCGCCCACAGTACGATCGGCCGCACAGGAACGTGCGGTAATAAAATGCACTGCGTTCCAGTGCGGTGGAATCGCAAAAAATAGTGCATGCATGTTTTTTTGCAATCCCACCGCATTGGAATGCAGGGCCTTTTTTTACCGCATGTAACTGTGCGGCTAATCGTACTGTGGGCGGGTTTGCAGTGCCATTGACTTGAATGGCACTGCCACGCCCCCGTCCCGCCCCAGAGCGCAGTGAGACTTTATATAGGGGATCCCTCACGTTCCGGGCACGGGACATTGTGGTAGATGTGCGGAAAGGTGGAAACAAGCCCTTAAGTAGAACTCCAGACCTTACTTTTATTTGTTTTGTGTGTGAGTATTAAAATATAACACATAACATCTGTGTCCCCACCCTTCATTTCCTATTGTGTCACCTATAAAGAAATAGTGTCAGGTTTTGTTCCCCTGCCTGTATCCTTGATGTGTACTATTGCACATAAAAGATGCCCCCACAAAACATTTTTTTGGGGGGCATGTTTAATGTGCAATACTGACACCCCCCCTTTCCAATTAATATTGCATTTGATAAAAATTTAATAATTTCACCCCTCCATGTGTTTTTTTTCCTAGATACCCTCTTACTTTTTTCACTGGAGTTATCCACAATAAATATACTCACATGCTCGGAGATTCCAGCATTGTCCTGTTGTAATCTACTGCTCCACAGCCACATGCTGCTCTCCACAACCCCTGCTTGCTGGCTGGCTGCCGGAGAAAGATTCGTCCCTCACGGCTCCCTCTCTCCCTGATGTCACTTCCTCCCACTACAGCCGCGAAGGAGAGAAACAGGGGAGGGAGAGTGGAGGAACAGGAAACAGCGTCACCCGGCGTCCGCCGTCCGCCGCAATATATGCTAGTATTCGGCATTGTACCGTTTGAATTATGTGCCCGGGCGGGAGGTGGGCACAGACCCGGGCACATGATTGCAAACCCATACTGCCTGGGTGAAACCCGTACGGGTGGCAACCCTATTTCAAGTGGATCCACCAGACATGAATAGCAAGGCCAGATGCTGGAATAAAAACAAACGCAACTTTCTCAGAAGGGAGTGTCTGTTTGCTAGATGCATCCTACTTCCTGTTCCTTTCTATATTGAACTAGCTCCATGAATCATGCTTCAAACAAAAACGTGGCAGGAAAATGCATTCTGTGCCGGGATGCACACTATAAAACTACAAAAGCAGGCACATTATAGAGGTGGAACCACATCAAAATAGTATTATGCCCACCTCAGTAAAAGATACCCCACTTCCAAAGGGCAGGGGGGAGGAGTATACATCCACTACCAATATGAATGAAATATGGGGTGCTATGAGGATAGCATTCCACCATTACATCAATGAAAACAAATATTATTTAACAATATAACAAAACAACTTACAATTCAAATAGCCCATATGCAGGCTTAAAGGGGTTCTAAACCCTCCGTTTTTTGCCTATATTTACTGCTAGCAAACAGTAGATATATGCAAAAAGTAAAAAAAAAATGCCTTAACAGCGGTTTAAGCTTACCCCGTTTTCAACCGCGCTCCCGCCCGAGAATCCGAAACTGCTCGGGCGGCCGCAAAGCATTTTGGTGCGGGCTCATGCGCAGTTTGGATTTTCGGCCGGGAGACGAGCAGAGACGCAAGGTAAGTCTATGGACGCGTGCACCCACATGCAGACACCGCGGGATCGGAAGTGCCAGCAAGGACAGAGGAGTCAGCGCTTGATCGGAGAGCCGCTGCACCGCTGGAGGGACAGATGAAAACAATCCTTTTGTTTGAGCCACGATGAGAGCAGTGGGCATGGTTCTCACCTCTTCCAGTCTTTCCCCCTACCCTCTCCCTTTTGCCGGTTGTTGGGAATCCACATTTTCCTCCGGGTCTGCATAATCCACTGGCTAGGGATTGTACCAGAATACCACTTTAGGGAGGCAGAGGACTAGAAACAGGTCTCACAAATCCAGTATATCACTGATCCACCCATGCGGGTGTGGAACTCCTAGCAGGTGAGGCATTTTCTTTGCTTTTGCTCGTTTCAGGGTAAGGATTCCTACCTGAGGCATTGAAGTGGAACCCAGGAGGCATACTTTGTCATATCTGGTCGATTGTTTGCGTAATCCACCCGACCTTCCTACTCCATATTGTGTCCGACAATGGACGTCGAATCTCGCAGTGGACTTTAGTCCCATGCAAGTGGATTGTATGCTCTATTTTGCTCTTAAGTCATCTATTTCTGATCAATATCAGGAATCGGGATACAAACTGTTGACCAGATGGTATAGTTCCTTCTGTTCTCAATTTCATGTACCCTGTGTCTTCTACTTGTTGGCGCTGCATTGAGGGGGTGGGCACTCTTACACATATTTTTTGGGATTGCCCGAATATTAAGATCCGCATATCAACCCTGATCCAAGAAACTACTGGGGTTAATTTACTGTTGGATCCCTCGGTCTTTCTCCTCCACTTGGTCCCGATTACGCAGAAGAAATACCAACGATCTTTGCTGATTCATCTCATTAATGCTGCAAGGGTGTGTATCCCGGTTCTGTGGAAACAGGCCCAGCCGCCCTCAATGGAAATGTGGGTGTGGCCAGGGCCCGATTCCCGGCCGGGCCTCGGGGGCGTCACGGAGAAGAGGGGAGGCACACGTTTGAAGTCACCCGAAGCCCAGAACATGCGCCGGGTTCCGGGCGGTAATTTGTTTTCTACATTTAGCACAGCTTTGCACAAGCAAGCAAATGAAGAATGGGGAAAGCCCATTCTTCATTGGTGCCAAGACTAAAAAAGGTTGAGAACCTCCGATCTAACAAACAGACACCCTTTTCTGAGGAAGCCGTATCTGTTTTTATTCTAGCATGTGGGCTTGCTATTCAAGCCTGCTGAATCCACTCGAAAGCCTGAAATTATTCCCCTGTACCCAGAGGTGGTAAGACCCACATTAACGTGCAGCAGGTAATAACTATCAGTGCTCTAATATTATAATCTATTGGCTGAGAAAAGCTGTATTGCAAGTGTAGAAACACCAACAATGTTGAGTATCTTGGAAAGCCAAACACAACTGCTAGAGTTTTCTGGGGCTTGGAAAGTTTAAACTGTAAAAGAAATCACAATCTGGTTTGCAACATTTAAACTCTGTCTTATGGTAATGTATATTTTATGCAGCTTGTGTTAGAGTTGAACTTTAATAGTAAGCGTTTTAAGCTGATTCTACATAGTATATGGATCCTTAAAGTCTATGCAAGGTTACACATACAGATGGAACTTACAAGGACGCTTGCCTCAATTCATGCATACTTCATGTGTGACATTAGACACGCAGAAAGAGTGATGCATTTGAGTATATAATATTTATCATCTTCTTGTGATCTACACAATTTCTTGAATTAGCATTATCACGTGATTTTTTTTATTTATTTATCCAGTACATACAGCATTTAAATATATGGAGATGTATGAAACAATCACACATTTTTCAATGCGTTATTTTGCTGTCTTATAGCAATGATACATTGGATGAAGACTTTATACCAATACATACCAGTAATTAAATTCAAGTCCTGTTGATATTGTTGGTGTTACAAGGGAAGAGATCCCAGTGTGTTTGCCTTTATTGGATACATTCTTCAGGATCCCATATGCATTTAAAGGTTGTAGCCCTACAGATTAAATTCCCATATTCAGTCAAGTCATTCCTAGTGCTCACATAGTTTATAAAGGAAGTAACAGTGCTCTTTAAGATTTCACATATATAACAAAAGTTGCTGCTCTACAGATCAAATTTCCATGTTATAAAGCCAGCTCTTATTAAGATGCAACAGTTATTTTCTGGGAGAATTATGTGCGGCCAGCCTATTAAACAAACTGAACCTTGAGTTGGAAGAAATACTTATGCAAAACATTTTAAATAATTTGAACTTTTCCCGTTTGGATAAAACTGTGGTGACATTTTCTTTTCTACAAATGATAACCATTTCATACATATAAACACAACAATATTGTTCTATTAGCAGAGCCCTGCTTTTAAAAAAATCTTTTTATAGGGTATAAAGGTTATTGCTTTTTCTGATTTGAATAATTTTCTTGTCTTTTTTTTCTTATATGCGAATGTCTCTTAAATTATGTGGAAAAAAATAAAGCATTAGTAACAATTTATGTAGCAATCACAGGCCTTCTTTCTTTTTTCCCCTTGGTATATCTATATTTTATAACTGTCTGTGTTCCTGCTGAGAAGATTGACTCTCACAATTATTCCCATTGACAACTGTCACCGGGATGGAAAAATATGTGGAATTTTACATTTTAAAGTTGTCGCCATAACAGGAGGGGAAGGGAAATCTTCCAATGGGTCCACCTGTATCAGCGACAACCGTTTAAGAGCTCGTTCACACCATATGCAGGGCGTTCCGGCCCGATTCCGACCGGAACGCACTGCATCGCATTGTGGCTGGCTCACTATTTCGTGGGGCTGGAGGGGGCGTGGCGGGCCATTGAAGTGAATGGCACCGTAGCCATGCACTCCGGCCGCAATGCGATCGCCCGCACAGGATCGCAGGGCAACATTGTGCCTGCGGTCTGGTCAAAATGCTGCAAGCACTATGTGGATTGTAGCTTCTTGAGGGCAGGGACAGATGTGAATGTGTACTATGTAAAGTGCTGCATACATTTTTGGTGCTATATAAATAGCTGTAATAAATAAAATGTCAGCAGGTACTCTTTGAAAGATATCTAACACCATTACTTGTTTTTTAGAAATCAAGGGTTGCAGCAGTCACAATACTGACTAGGTCCCAAAGGATCATGAGAATATTTTGTGCCCCCTTCACTTCTTTTAACCCAAATTCCTCTAGTGTTCCAGCTACTCTGCATCTTATCCTCTGCATCTTTTTCCCTCCACAGTTCAAAAATGTCCAGGGGTGACATTTTGGAATTACATTTTTAAAACCTGCACATTTTGAAGTTTGATTTTGCCCTCCCTAAGTCTGCTGCTCCAAGCACCGGTCCTCAAGTTTGCTAAATACAACCCAGATTATGGACACACTGTCTTGAAACTCAACTCCAAGCTTTAGATAAATTTTATATAAAATACACAAATGAGTGGAGGTCTTTATTCATTAATTAATCTTCCATTTCCAGGATACCCCCCACCCTCCCCCCGATTGCCCTCTAACTGAGCTTTAGATGAAAATAAAACTGAAAGGCTCTTTTAATTATGTAAAGCTCCATTCACCCTGAACTCAAGACACACCGGAGTCTTCTCTTTTCTCTTGTTTACTTCCTTCAGCAGGGTCATTCTTCTGTGTCCACGTCACTGCCTGTATGAAATGGACACTTCTTATTGGTTGTCCAGCAGCGGAGTCTTCTCAGCATTCATAAGAGAACGATGTCACATGAGGGGACCGTAAGGGGTGGCAGTCCACCACTAGATTAGCACTTCCCCACACTTAGAAAAGGCAGGGACCCTGAGGGGGGACTTTGGTGTGCATATCTTCTCTGAACAGGTAAGAAAGCCAATCCTTGTTGTATGGGTTAAAGGAGGATGGGAGGACAAAATTATGCCATGGTCGGGCATTAAAAGTACTTTTTAAATGCAAGCAGTATACAACAAGTTACTGGCTTTGACCTGGTATCAGCTTCTTGCAATTTCCTGTAGCACAAGTATCTAATCAACTTTTCTGCCATATTAATGCGCTAAGAAGGAACATGCTGATAGAAGGAGGGAGCAGAGTCATAGAGAGATGAGCTCATCAGTCCCCTGCATCTTCTTTCATTGTCCTTTCACAGCTTTGGGCAGGGACAAGGCCTGCAGAGAAATATCAGGTCTCCTGCCCCTTTTTAAAAAATTATTATTATTATTTTACAGGATTTATATAGCACCAACAGTTTGTGCAGCACTTTACAATATAGGGAAGACATTACAATCACAATACAATTCAAGACATGATGGTAAAGAGGGCCCTGGAGGCGAGCATGGGAGTAGTAGACGAGGGTGCTGGAAAGCAGAAGGTCTTTTGAAGATCAAGCCTCTACCTGGCCAGTTGTAACATAAATGATAACATAAATTATATAAACTTTTTTTAATCTATGAGATTTAATATAAATACACCCGTCAGGCTTTTCTCTATGAGAACACTACTAACTATCTCAACTGTTAATCTGTGAAATGAAATGAGTTGACAACTATGACCGCATATAATTGCATACATTTACATAGCCACATCCATTTAGTGTTCTAGAATGAGAAATATTGCTTCCTTATTATTCATATTCTTTGATGGTTTGATGCTTTTATTTCAACCTATCCAGTGTTCATCCTTTATTAATGTATCATAACAAGACCTTCGTCTTGCAGTGCCTAGGTGTAACATTCGCTGTTAATTTATGTAGTGATTATTACCCTGTCACTGCAGTCTTATCCTTCTAATGAATGACTATGCATTAATTAATTAAATAGATATTGCCACTAATACATTTTTAACTAATGTAAACAACATACTTTCGGCAAGCTAATTAATATGCTTAGAAGCCTAATTAAGAGTGGTTCATTAGTGTAGCAAAACAATTCTTGATGCTAATTAGTAATACACCTCATGAAAGACTACTATGTAAATTCACTAATTGCATGAGTGAAAAATGCGGCTCCATTTCAAATTTCCAAATTGGATTCAAAAAATAAAGAGGTCAGTTTTTAGCCAACAGTCCTCTCTCTGGGTACATTCTTGGTTCTGGATCTAGAAATTCTACTGCTTTATTTCATAAGACTGAACAATGTGGGAGAATTTATTACAAAGTCTATTTAGAAAGAGATTTGCAGGCAGGGCAGGGTAATGCATGGGAAGACCGAAGGATGGTCATACATAGAAGAGATCTACTCATCTTGAATAGCTGCACCAAAATGAACAAGAAACCTGAAGTAGTCTTCTTCCCAACTTGGTCAATGGTACAATGCAGGGAACTTGTCTTGAAAGTTTTGTTTCCTTTTCTCCATGGACAAATCGTGTTGCCTTCACCTCCACAATATTTTAAATATTTGCCCCTTCTTAACCTATGACACCACCAAGCTAATTATTCAGTCTCTTGTCACCTCTCACCTCAACTACTGCAACTCCCTCTTCGTTAGCTACCTCTTCAGTCTATCATAAATGCTGCTGTAAGACTCATGCACCTCACCAACAACTCAATGTTCCCCAACCTTCTTTGCCAAGCCTATCACTGGCTTCCAATTGCCTAACAAATAAAACTCAAAATCCTAAAAACATACAAAGCCATCCACAACTCTGCCCCTGGCTACAGCACCAACATATTAGCCAAACCATCCCTCCTCCCAAGACCTGCTGCTCTAGCTCCGTCATCGCCTGCTCGCATTATCACCTCCAGGACTTCTCCAGAGCTTTTCCCATCCTCTGGCACTAGTAGTAGGGAGTAATAATCTCTCTAAACTAGCTCTCGGACTAAAAAGCAGGTATCTAGCGATGCCTGCATATACCCTTGAGTCCTCTTAAGCTCCCTGGAAGTGTCAAATTCCTGAGCACTCTAAAATCTTCCTAGTAGTTTCTACCTATAGGAGCGTACAGGATGGACTAATAGGAGCGTACAGGAATAAGTAGGTCAACTATTGGAACTGTAGGAAGTGTATAAGTTAAATTGACAGTAAATATGACCTAAAATCATGCCCGACTGTCCTCCCCTGGTTGTGGGCTGCATAATTGAGCTGTTTGTGTGTCCTCAAGACCACAGTGTTTCCAGAAACAGATCTTTAAACTAAAACTAAGCTTAAAAATGCATTCAAGTACCTTAAAGTGACATTAAAGTCACAATTCCCCCCGTTGCTTTAAGCACTTACCTTAAATGATGCCTCTTGACCAGCTCATCTTCCTTCCACTTGTTATTCAGCAATCCCTCCAACACTGGTGTCGGTCTCTGATCCAGCGCAGACTCCTCAGGTCCCATGGTGTCTTGGAAAGGAGAGTTTAATTCTACTTTAACTATTAATAAAAATGTATCTTACTTGGGTATCACTCGGCTGTACATCCTCAAATCATCTCTGAATTCATGCTGACACTGTCCTTCCTTCTGGAGGGGGGCTACTTTTGTTCCCTATTCTTCAATCTCACAGTTTGTTCAGTAATTTGTAGTGAGATTGTAGTCCAGTGATGGCAAACCTTTTTGAGCCCGAGTGCCCCAAACTGGATCACTAAACCAACTTATGCATCTCAAAGTGCCAACCCTGCAATTAGACCTGAATATAGATGGGTGTGCAGCGCTCGGGGTCACCAATGGGTGAACTATCAAATGCGTAATTAAGTGTTACCAAAAGGACGTGTAATCAAACAAATATCAAAAAATATAATGGTGTTTACAATTGTTATTAACAGTGAAATAATAAATAAATACCAAATTTCACTTTGTGCAAAAGTGTAATAAATTATGTCTTATTATGAAATTCCTTGTTGCAATCAAACCGTGCATCAAATACAAAGGTTATACCTGGGATCCCCCTGAGGACGTCTTTTGATGACGAAACGCGTCCGGACGGGGCTACACTTCTCAATACCACGAACAACCAGGAAGTACAGGATATCCACACGCTGCCTGTGAGCGGCCGATCTATTCGTTTTTAACTGTAAGTGACTACTTTTTTTCAAATAAATGTTTATGTCGACTACACTATGAGGAGTTTTTATTTTTGCTAAATACCGATCCATGTGACGCTGATGAGAGGGCTGCTGGGACTACTTATCAGCTTCTCATCTCTTTTTGCCTACAAACACTGAGGGTCTGGTGAGTGCGCATCCCAGAGGGGAGTTTTGTCGTGGACACATGGTGTGGGAGAAAGATTAACCCCTTCGTGACTGACGACGTACAGTGTACGTCGCCAGCATCGGGGCTGTTTAAACAGACTCCCGGCGACTTTTGCCGCCGGGACTCTGTTTAAACTTGTAGAGCCGACTGTCGGCTTTACAACAGAAGCGATCCTGGCGACTTACCTGTCGCCAGATCGCTTCTGCGTCCCGAAGAAGGGGCCGC
>NW_017306291.1:3525198-3548978 GCF_000935625.1 Nanorana parkeri | reverse complement strand
GGGGGGGCCTGTGCAGCTCCTAGGGGGGTTTGTATGGCTCTCAGGATGGGGGGGCTGTGCAGCTCCCAGGGGGGTTGTTTGGCTCTCAGGGGGGGAGGGGGGAAGGCTGTGCGGCTCTCACAGTGGATCAGAACATCCCAGATCGCCTCTGTAGTCAGTAGGTCACAATCAGGCAGCGGCAGCGACATCTAAACAGGCACATTAGACGGCTGATCACAGGGGCCTCTCGGGGTCCTAGCGAGGAGGAAGCCTGATTGCGACCAGCCCGGATCGGGTACCGAGGCGATCCGGGATGGTCGGATCTCTTTGCATTGGGGTTCCTGAACCTGGGCTCCCGTGCCAGCAGAGAGGGCCCTGGCACGCGTGCCATAGGTTCGCCACCACTGTTGTAGTCCATCACAGGGGTGAGCTTGGAGCGGTGGCTACCTTACAACATACACAAGGACCATGGGGAACAAAAGTAGCCCCCCTCCAGAAGGAAGGACAGTGTCAGCACCAATTCAGAGATGATTTGAGGATCTACAGCCGAGTGATACACAAATAAGATACATTTTCGTTAATAGTTAGGGTGCTTGAATGCATTTTTAAGATTTAATTCCTTAGTTTAGTGTCACTTTAAAGGTCACAGGACTGAGGGCTACAAGGGTGCTCGTGAATTTTTTTAAATGTTTGTATGTGCACATTAGGTGCCTTCTTCTAAGCCCTGGGACCAGTTTAGAAAGTTTATCCAACTGACAGGCGTAATATAAAGTATCAGTATTTCATGTAACTAGAAAAGCTGTGCAAACATACACAGGGAAATGAACGTGTTTGATCTAAGTGGATTTTTATTGATTTGTTCAGCCTACTGTTTGATAAAGTATATGTGCGAATTTAAACAATTAATGCAAAGTTGGTAGTAGAAAAGGAGATGCTCTGTTTTAATAAACCTTTAATAGTAATTAGCTCAGGCAATTACTTCAAATGTTAATTGCTCTCCTTGGATATCAATCTTCCATCTTGTCAGCATTTAAAGCAATAAACTCAGAGAATACAAACTGACAATATTGGTTCATTTCCTTATTAAAAAATTTAAAAAAAATCTGAAATCGTCTTGTATAATTTCCCTTTTACATAATAAACCCAACATGGTAATATTCAGTTATGAAGAATGTCTAGTGCTTTTAATTATTTTCAGACATACTGTACATGTAAGAGATCAGGTTATTGTAAATAATATCATCGTGTGTTAAAGTTTGTATAAAGCCAAAACTTTATTTATATTAAAGTGACACTAAATTCAGGAATTAAATCTTAAAAATGAATTCAAGTACCCTACCTATTAACAAATAAGATTTGATACACAAATCTTATTTGTGTATCACTCGGCTGTAGATCCTCAAATCATCTCTGAATTGGTGCTGACACTGTCCATCCTTCTGGAGGGGGGCTACTTTTGTTCCCCATGGTCCCTGTGTGTGTTGTAAAGTAGTGACCGCTCCAAGCTCGCTCCCGTGATGGACTACAATCTCAATACCAATTAGTAAATTACATTTTAGATTGTAAGAAGATGAATGCTGGAGTCTGCTTAAAGGAGAACTATGGGGTTAGGGCTTTTCCCCATAGTTCGCCTAAGGGTAACGGGAGGACACAAACTAGCGTCCTCCCATCACCCAAAGCTCAGTATACGGCGAGCTACAGCTCTCGGCTCTCTGCCTACACAGGATCGAGAAGTGAGCGAGCGCCGGTATGTGTTCGCTCACTTCCTGATCTACTGAGCCGACCTGTGACAGTTTCATTGTCACAGGTTGGCTCAGATTATGAGGCTGAGTGAAAATCACTCACCTCATAATTCTCCTTTAACAATTCACCTGTGCTATTATGTTATGTTGTGTATAACGGTTTGTCTTGTTTGCTGTTTATGTAATTGTTTATTTAGTGTTGTATTTTCTTTTTTTTCTGTCATTGATAAAGCTTTAATAAAAAGTATCCGATTTTAAAAAAAAAGAGGTTTATGAAACTACACAATCAACTGCCATACAATGAAAAAAAAAACTGATGTCATATTGTACTTCCTCCTACAATAAGTGGAAACTGATAGAGGAACCTGAGAGGTTTTAGTATGTAAGTCTTTCAGCACAATGTGAGTAACGGATTGAACAAATCATTCATTTAACGAGTTCATACATTGTCGAATGTCCGTCATTTTTAATTATGGATCTTTAGTTACATACTTTGTATTCTGTGTTAACATTTCTTTTGACATTTCACTTTTACTTTCATGGTATTAAAAATAGCTCCAGGTTGTGATTTCATCTACCTCATCCTATTTGGTAAACCTAATGCATGAAAATGATTGCGATTTCTATTCTAAAATAACCCTCTTCTAGGTGTTTATTAGTTGCTTTGTGTATTTCTTAGCGGTTCCCCTCTGTTTTTTTTTTCATTCAGAAGCAATACTTTCCTATTTGGGTTCCATAAATATATACTAAACGATGTATGCTTCCCACACAGCTGTACACGCGCAATGATAATAATGAATGCCACCGTCCAACTTCACCCAGCTGGGCGTAATGACACAAAAACACATTTCTGACAATGCATACCGAACCGCATTTATATGCCTGTTGAATGAATGAATAAATATTTTCTTTCCATATTCCTTTGAACCACACTGCGAACCATCTTCGGAGATCACTTGTGAGGGTAGACATATGTGGTCCAACTAGTGTTCAGTGTATACATTTCTTGTTTTAGTTCTTTTATATATTGTGTTTCACATTTACATGCAGACCAAGCCAGGGCCGGACTGGGACTAAAAATAGGCCCGGGCATTTTAGACTGAGCAGCCCAATCACATGACCACCAACAGGCCCCACTCTAAATATGATAACTACTATTGCTGACTTGGTTTTCATGGTGTAAACTACAAGGCTGTCTTTCTGATCATTGGGAAATTAAAGTATCAAACTTTTTTCAATTTTGAATCAGGATCCATCTTTACCCAGCAAAGTATTTCTATACATTTTTGCCGAAGCACTTACAGTCATCATGTTTCCAAACAGCTCCAACTTTTAGCTTAACTTCCCTGAGCTTCTTGTCCAGGACAAGATCACAAGGGACAGAGCAGTCTCCAGCAGCTGTTAATCTACTAGCTTGAAGAAGGGAGGATGGAAAGCATACAAACTTCCTGGATGAGCACCAGGTCTGAGCTTGTACTCTGCTTCTTCAGACACTCTTCCTGCTCCATCTTCACTCCTCCCAGGGGAATCAGGCAGTGCGAGCTTTCCGGCCCCAAAGTCACGCATTCCTTCTTCAAGCCCCATGTGTTCTCCCCAGGCACCAGGCCTGCGAGGTCATAGAAAAGCTACACACATGCCTTTCCCAGACAACAACTTGACCCACTTTTTATTATGAGATGCCACAAACTTTAATGGTGAAGTATTGGAAGAGTAAAATGTTATCTTACTAATACTTAGAGCTGGCGTGTGACACTGCAGGTGTCAAATGTCAGTCTATAGATCGTGAGCTGAGCGATCACAAACCACTGATAGCTCAGCTCATGGTCCTCTCCCTGCAGACAGTAGTGACTGTCAGTCACAGCTCCCCACAGGGATTCCTCCTCCCCGCTCTATATTCCTACAGTGCTCATTGGAGGGAAAGACAGGAGAGGGGGTGGGCACAGCTGGCTCTGGCTCTAGAGAGGCAGAGCCAGTGCACAGCTGGCTCTAGAGAGGCAGAGCAAGCTGTCAATCAGGCAACGGGGTGGATCCTGACAATATTGTCAGGATCTCTACCAGCTGTGGTGCAGCTCCAGCGCTGTCATCATATAGTGGGCATAGCCTTCTAGATGCTGACTTTGGATCACAGGAGGACATTAGTAAATCTACTCCTGTGACCTAAAAGAGGACTAAAGCCAAAAAAAGTTTTTTGATGGAATTCCACTTCCAAGGAACCTGGAATCCAAGACTGCTGGTGTTTATGATTTTTGTTATAATAAATTATATTTTAAAAGGATATAACATTAATATTATATTTGTTTTAGGTTTGAATAGAGAGGGTAAGAGTTAGAACGTGTGAGGTTTTAAATGCTGCATGCGTCCCAATGAGGATATTTTTTCTGTTGGATTTGAAATATAGCCATTGAGGAGATTTCCCTTTACTTCCTGTTTTGTCTGATGCCTGTCACTTGAACAGGAAGTGAGGAGAAATCTTTCCAACAGGGCCACAACAGTGAAAAAGAGAAATCTGATAGAGGTTTGAATCTTTGCCTACTTTCTTGGGGAATTTTTTCCACTTTCTCTTCTATCTGTAGACAAGAAATTGGGACATTTGCTATCAGTTCTGTATACCTGATAAAGGAAGTGATTGAAAATGTCCCCAATGGGGACAGTAATTAAACAATTAACACAGATTGTACTCTTTCCCAAAAACTAAAACTAAAACTATTTGCCTTTAATCTGTGAAATACAATTGGACAAATACTAAAGTGTAAATAAGAATCCTGGAAACAGCTATTTTACACCTGCACAGAATTCATTATCAAGGTATTGCCTGGGATCTTTCTTGCCCAAAGTTTATTCACACTTGTCGTATTGTAAATTATTATGTGTATTTAATGGGTCAGAAAGTCCTGCTTACAAAATCATGAATATTTCATTTTCCTTCTACAAGGGTGTTCAGGTGCCAAGTAAAGTGACTGCTGGTTGAAGGCTGGATCTAACGGCACAAGATGTGAATGCAGGCCAAAGGATGGATTTAAAGGGACAGGAAGCGACTTCTGTAAAAATACTGGATTTAAAGGGATGGGAAGTGACTGCTGGTCAAAGGCTGGATTTAAAGAGATGGGAGGTGACTTCTGGTCAAAGGCTGGATCTAAAGGGATGGAAAGTGACTGCTGGTCAAAGGCTGGATTTAAAGGGACAGGAAGTGACTGCTGGACAAAAACTGGATTTAAAGGGGTGGGAAGTAACTGCAGGTCAAAAGCTGGATTTTAAGGGATGGGAAGTGACTGCTGGTCAAAGACTGGATCTAAAGGGACAGAAGTGACTGCTGGTCAAAGGCTGGATTTAAAGGGACGGAAGTGACTGCTGATCAAAGACTGGATCTCAAGGGACGGAAGTGACTGCTGGTCAAAGGCTGGATCTAAAGGGACAGGAAGTGACTGCTGGACAAAGACTGGATTTAAAGGGATGGGAAGTAACTGTAGGTCAAAGGCTGGATTTAAATAGACGGAAAGTGGCTGCTGGACAAAGACTGGATTTAAAGGGACGGGAAGTGACTGCAGGTCAAAGGCTGAATTTAAAGGCATGGGAAGTGACTGCAGGCCAAAGGCTGGATTTAAAGGGACAGAAAGTGACTGCAGGCCAAAGGCTGGATTTAAAGGGACAGGAAGTGACTGTTGGTCAAAGATTGGATTTAAAGGGATGGGAAGTAACTGCAGGTCAAATACTAGATTTAAAGAGCTGGGAAGTAGATGCTGGTCAAAGGCTGGATTTATAGGGACAGGAAGTGACTGCTGGACAAAGACTGGATTTAAAGGGATGGGAAGTAACTATAGGTCAAAGGCTGGATTTAAATAGATGGAAAGTGACTGCTGGACAAGGACTGGATTTAAAGGGACGGGAAGTGACTGCAGGTCAAAGGCTGTATTTAAATAGATGGAAAGTGACTGCAGGTCAAAGGCTGGATTTAAAGGGACAGGAAGTGACTGTTGGTCAAAGATTGGATTTAAAGGAATGGGAAGTAACTGCAGGTCAAAGACTAGATTTAAAGAGATGGGAAGTAGATGCTGGTCAAAGGCTGGATTTAAAAGGAGGGGAGATGACTGCTGGTCAAAGGCTGGATCTAAAGGGATGGGAAGTGGCTGCTGGTCAAAGTGCCACAATCCCCTATCCATCTCTACTGCAATAAGATAATACAGACTACAGAGTTCCATCTAAATATGTGCTGACACGTATTTAGAGAAATGGAGCACACCCATATGCATATGCAGAGTGTA
Organism: Nanorana parkeri; assembly: GCF_000935625.1. Classification (NCBI taxonomy): domain Eukaryota; kingdom Metazoa; phylum Chordata; class Amphibia; order Anura; family Dicroglossidae; genus Nanorana; species Nanorana parkeri. The sequence continues at coordinate 3,542,998 of NW_017306291.1, read as the reverse complement.
ATAACACTGGTGTACATGAATATTATATCAGTTGGGGGCAAAGAATGTGAAATGTGTTAAAAGGTTCAGAATAGTGTCATGTATGTTGACAGTATGGTAATGAGTATCTAATAAGGCAAGGTGAAAATTCACCACACGAGAAGCTGTGCCAAGTGTTCTATCCAATTATCTCTTTGTACGGCGGGTTTAATGCGGTTATAAGACACTGTTGTGATTACACATGCGAAGAGCCTTCTGACCTTATCATTCGGAATCATTGGAATTTTTTAATTGTACCTAAAGTGAAGCTTTATTTATGTTGAGGAAACAAAAACAAATTTTCTTTACAAGTCAACTGCACAAACTAGCTGTACATGGCTGGATTTTCTGTCATTGGCCTGAGTGCCGAAAGAGAGAAAATCAGTAGATTACTACACAGGAAGGAGGAGCCTCTGCTGCTGGCTATTGTATTCAGGCAGCTGCAGCAACCACAGCTGCCAGAATGCCTGAATAGTGACTGCATCTGACGTAGTCACTGTTCGGACAAGAACCCATCCAGTACAGTGGATTTTTAAACTGAATTGTGTCGGTACTGTTGTTCCAAGTCAGAAAGGACAACATTAGAACTTGAGCATTTTTACCTTGTTGTAGATTGAAATGAAAACTAATAATTCAAAATGTAAAGAACAAATAAAGCAATAGATTTGTGTGTTGAACATTGGCCAAATACATTTTGCTGCAGGAATAGTTGGTATTCTGAGAAGGCAAACAAAAGGTTAAAGCAGAACTATGATCTTTATAAAGATGTGCTGCAGTACTTACAGTTTCCTCATAGTCCCCTTCAAAGTCCCACAAAGACCTGTAGATCCTGCTAGTGAAGACCACCTAATGCAGCTTCCAGTGATGATGATGTTGTGGTGATGCTGCACTGGCTCTGAATTCAGAGCAGAGTTGCCATTCTCATGTAGGCTGTACCTGCTTGCCCTACAGTGGGATGAGATAATGTTATGGGGGTGTGTCAATGCTGATTCACATATCTGTAGATTGTCAGTTGGAAAACCTAGCCACACCTAGTCCCGCCCACTGCTTTCTGGATTGACAGCTCTGCCTCTGCTGCTGTAACCTCCCGCTGTGAGCGGCAGTGTCTGGGAGGAGGAGCAGGTGAGACACAATTGAAGGAGGATTCAGCTCAGTCAGTAGAGTTAAAGGGTGCTCTTTGTTTACTTTCTAAAGTGTGTGCATCACATAGTGACTGGATTTGGGGCTTGTTTAGAATGTCATACAGGAGTCTTTAGTTGTAAGGTAAGGTTAGAGTTAGGATTACAAGGAAGGTTAGTGTTAGGTTTCAGGGTACAGGGAGTTTTAGGGCTACGGGGGTAAAGTTAGTGTTACAGAGAGTTAGTGTTAGATTTGGGGTTACAGGGAGGGTTAGGGTTACGAAGAGGGCTAATGTTAGGTTTAGGCTTACAGGGTGAGCAAAGGTTACACTTACATGAAGGATTAGCATTAGGTTTAGAGCTCCAAGTAGGTTTAGTGTTAGGTTCAGGGTCACAGGGAGCGTTAGTGTTGTAGGTAGTGTTAAGTTTGAGGTTACACAGAGGGTAACTGGGAAGGATAGCTATAGATTTGGGATTAACCTTCGGATTGGGGTCACAGGGAGGGTGTTACATGGAATGTTAGTGTGAGTGGGGCCTTAGGGTAGAGAATAGTGCTCTACGACTGGAGCTTTGCATCAGTACTACCTATATGTTAGTGTTTACTTTTTATTTTTTAATTATTGGAGGGCCCTATGTGGTTGCCCAATTCAACATACTGTATATGTTAAAATGTTAAATTAGGAACTCATTCCCTCATGCTTTCTTCAGATGCCTGTGCTTTCATTTACTGTGCCCCCAGCCACCCCAATCGAAAGGGTAGTGATGTCATGGCAATGCTCATCATACAATCAGTGAAGGCCTAGTATTTATTGAAAAAAATACTAGCTGTTTGCTAAATGGCTGCTGTGCTGAGTGAGCGACCCCCCTGTGTTCTCACAGCAGAGGGGAAGTGACATACAAGATACGAAGAATGCTGTAAAGCACTGTTATAGCGTTGCCCAATACAGTGTTTTTAAGCACAAGCAAATATACTGTAATATATATATATATACACATACAAATACAAAGCCATTTCTAAATATTTTTACAATTTCTTCTTAAATAAGGATGCTTCATTTTTAGAAGATGTTCCATTAATCAACACCAAAGTAAAGGAACACTTCCGAAAAAAGGCCACGGCTTATAAATGTCCCCAATAACGTGATTTATGAAGCCAAGGTAAAAAAAATAAATTAGGTTATTAGTTATTTGTAGGCATTTAATTATTTATTGTATTTTGTTTACATAACCTGCATCCAATTTTTTGATGTCCTTTATACATCATTATAAAGGTTTTGATCATCATATGACCTTTTTTTTTTTAACATAACATTTAGCAACCATATTAAAAATAGTGTTCTTCTACTTATTGTAAAACATGGTACACAAAATGACAATAGCTACAGAGATCATATAATAAACAAAAATATTCACGCTGTTGGCTTTCCACCCTTCAAAATTACAAAAATAGCGACAGCTGCAGTGAAAAACCAAGAAGTGAAAAAAACACCCCTGGACAAACAATAATTAAAAAAACTTTACACCACGCTCTCTCCCCTTATCATTAAACCATTTTCAACGAACCATACAATTCTAAATAATGTACGGGAAAGCATTGATATCTTTTGGACAGTTTCACTTAAATGAACTTTCAGAATGATTTGCTCTTTGTTATTTATTAGGTGATTTTGCTCTTTATTTATATACATGCTTATCCAATTCACTTTTGTTTGGATCACTTATTTATTTATTCACTATGTTATATACATTAGTATGGTGATGAATTTGCAATGGTGCATGTGTCTTAGTTTGAGTTCTTAACACACTTTCACTCACACTGGTAGTCAATATATATATATATATTCTCGTCTGAGATTTTTACACATAGACCACAGTAATTTGTGGACACTTTGATATACAAAAATGTTTTTTGTTTGATTTGAACATCGGTTCATTATTTAGAATTGTAGAGTTTGGTGAACAGGGTTTAATGATAAGGGGAGATGTGTAAGCGCGGTGTAACTGTTTTTGTTACAGAGATCATAAAATGTGTTATTAATTAGGACTTTACAAGCAGGGCTGTCCCTATAAAGAGGCAACCTGAAGTGGTTGCATCAGTGGTATCTCATTGGGTCACATGGGGGGGGCAAGTGCGCCTGCCGCCCCCTTTCATGCCAGAGCTTCTGAGGTTGCTAAGAGCTCTTAGCATCCTGTGGTGCACTGTCCGGCATCCTTTCAAAATAACTAACGTCACTGGTTGCCAGAAGCTGAATGGGACAGCTTTTGGCAACCAGTGATGTCAGTGAGCTGGGCGGGATGATGGGCAGAGGAACCGTGCACCCCCTTTCCGAAAATGTACAAGGCATTTTCCTCCCCTGAGATAATGTGCATGGTCACATGTCCTAGTCACATGCACCAATTTTCAGGAAGTAATAGGAGAGCTAGTGATCTGCCCTTAGTAAACATGGCCATGGCCAGAAGACTGGGGAAGAAAAGAGAAATAAGGATTGCAAAGAATACAAAGTCGGCAATTATCTAGATGTATGTGTTTGTAGATTGTCATTACTAAACATTTCTAAAGGCGTGTTTCTTGTTATTTTAAAGATGTGGGTAAGGGTCCGCTTTAAGAGGGTTCTGTTTGTGCCGTACAATGTTTCAGATAGAAATGTCTTTCCACCTCTGAGAATGACAAGGAATCACATCATCTGTATGGTCAAGCTGAATAAACTACATTGGATTCTACTCTGAGTCTTTTTGGTGAGTTGGACCCTGCCTGTGGATACCATCAGCTCAACAGGTTGTCATACTATCTGTACAGACTAGACTCAGGAAGGTATGTGCAAATACATAAACTAGTGGTGGAGACAGAACAATATAAGAAATCCAGCAGGGACCTTGCTACATGGCAATGTCAGAATATAATACTTCTATTAAAGCAGAACTTGACCCACCAAATTAAACCTGAACTGAACTTCCCATCTAAACCTAAACCTGAACTTCCATCCTATCCTTTCCAGCCAAGGAAGGTGCCATCTTAGCCTCTTTTTGAATTGCAGTTGCCACAGTGCTGCACATGTGATCAGCTATGACCCCGGCAATTTGAGCAATTGAAAGTTTGGTTGAGAGCTGAAATCAACACACTGGTAACCTTGACAGTTGGCATGCCATGAAAGTAACTGTTATGGGAGAAATTCAATTGGTGGGTACAGTTCCTCTTTAACTCTCTTCGAAAACAGTTACTTTTAAGGCATGCCAAATGTCAAGGCTGCCAGTGTGCTGATTTCAGCTCCCAGCCAAACTTTCAAGCCCTCAAATGGCTGGTGTCATAGCTGATCACATGTGAAACACCATGGCAACTGCCATCCAAATAGAGGCTAAGATGGCACCTCCCTTGGCTATAAAGCAGTGGTGTGCAAACTCCGGCCCTCCAGCTGTGGTGAAAGTACAAATCCCATGAGGCATTGCAGGATTCTAACAGCCACAGATTTGACTCCCAGAGACAGATGGATGATGGGATTTGTACTCTCACCACAGCTGGAGGGCTAGAGTTTGCCCACCCCTGCTATAAAGAATAGGAGGGAGGAAAATAGTTCAACTTTAGATTTTTTTTAACCACTTCTGGGCCGGCCATAGTAAAAAAACGGCCGGCCCGGAGCTCTCTAGATCTGAGCGGGCGTATTTAGACGTTCGCTCAGACACGCCCCCTCGGGAAACGGCCGAAATGTACTTCAGTCAAAGTATCACAGCGCTGAATACTGGAAAATGGCCTGGCCAGGAAGGGGGTCTAAACACCTGGTCTTGAAGTGGTTAAATTATAAAGCAGCAGAAATGAATAGCAGATATTTGAGAATATAACTGGAATCCAGTAGGAGCCTTGCAACATGTCCATATTAGAATATAATACTCTTATCCTATAATGCCTATAATATCCTATAATACATTGATGATGTGCCAGGTCCATGAAGACCCATCTAGCACACAAATCGGATTTCAGTTAACCAAAGTCAAGCAAGGGAATATGAATTCCCATTGGTTGCTACAGCTTACTTCCCTTTGCACACTTGCCTTACTGGACAGGCCACATGTTTTGGTTGTTATGAGCAACACAGATACTTGAATGGAGTCAAGAGCACTTGACTCCCATGACAAATGTTACAGTTCATCAGGTGTGTGGAAAAAAGCGTGGGCAGAATGTGCTGTGGAACTCCAGTAATTTAATTTGTGTCTTCAATTAACTTACAAGTTTCTAGCATGAAATATCATGAAAGAAAAAAAGAAAGAAACAAAAAAAACAGGGCGATAAGAGACACTAATTGTGTGCTATGGCAGAAGCAGTTAATAGAAGCTGGGACAAATTGTGCTTAAACGAGTGGATTGCGGATGAAACTGGAGATAGATGTTTGCTTCTGATCTTCCCATGTCTTTTCATTACTTAAATCAATAAGAGCGCATTTTAGCTTTGAGGCATCGCTCTAATTAGCACCTCCCCGGGGCCTTGTTTACAAGTGAATAAATAAATCACGTGGCCCTTTTGAAATCCCAGCCACTAAATAAGCATTCCGAAGTCTCAAGCCAATAAGTTAAACACCGGCAGCCGGTTGGAAACCGATTGTGCTATGCCACTAAATTTATAACCATGCTGATTTGAATACATTAAAACGCTGCATGGCGATGGTCTGATTTCATGAGTATTAAGGCAATTTGTTTTATTTGGAGGATGTAAATTGTTGGATGGCAGCAAGAGGTAAGACGCGGTTCTACCAGTGAAGGTAGACGCAAACGCATAAGAAAATGCAAGCAATATGCCAGATTTCGTAATCACTTGGGAAGATTGGGTCCTGTAGAAATGAACCCTACATCTATTTTAATAATAGCACCTCCTATTTCAGGCTGACAATGCTAAGCCTTTGCCTTGCAATTACCAGCAGGGTTGTCAGCCTGCTGTGTGCTCTTCTTTAGTTGGCTGTTGGGTTTCCTACTGAAGACTAGTAATGTACAGGGGTTGGGTGCAAAAAAAGACCCAAGCCCATACAAAACTGTCTCAGTGTTTGTGACTGTGTCACTGGTTGCCAGGAGCTCGGGGGACGGAGGCCAGAGTGTCCCAGGTTTCTAAGATGCAGAGCTTGTAGAGGGCAGCGTCACTCTCGTGTCTGGCTGCAACACACCAGACATGAGAATGTCCCCACCCAGTGATTGTGTGCACAACTATCACCCCTGACACACCCACCACCACCGGCGGCAAAAAGGATAGGAGCACCTATCCTTTATGCCCTGGCCGCAACTGTGAGGGGTCTGCGTCAGTGATAGTTTTGCATGGGCTTGGGCGAACTTTGGCTCACACCAAGCCCCCGCACAGCACATCTTCTGTAGTCAGCCCAACAGCCACCTGAAGAAGAGTACACATCACTATATAAGTATAGCAGGCTAACAACCCTTCTAATTGTGAAGCAGTGGCTTTGTGTTGTCAGCCTGCGACAGGAAGTGCTGTTACTGACAGGATCTCCAGGTAAGAAACTTAAAGATTTACCAAAGTATTATTTGTTTAAGAAAATGATATAGTGCAGGATTGGGCAACACCGGCCCTCCTGCTGTTGTGGAATTACAAGTCCCATGAGGCACTGCAAGATTCTGAAAGCCAGACATGATTCCCTGAGGCAGAGGGATTATGGGATTTGTAGTTAAAGCACAGCTGAAGGGCTGGACGTGCCCACCCCTGATATAGTGAGACCTGATACTAAACATACTAAAAAATTGATTTAGGGAATACATACATACACTTTCTCAGGGAACCACTACTAAAACTCATTTTGACTATAAATACACCCTCTTGCTCTCTACAGCTATTAGTAATCATCTCGAAATTAAATTAATAATATAATATAATAACAGAAAAGAAGTACAGGCAGTAAAAATGGTGGTGCTCCCCAACATTATTGGTAAGTGTAGACGTGCCCCCTTGCACTGGTGGTCAGTGTAGGTAGAAGATCAATGTGCCGTAGCTCACTGCGCAAGGAACCCCTAGCAACCTCAGCAGAAGCCCTGTACTCGTACTCGCCCAACTGCTCAGATACCTACCTCCGATACCAGAACTTCGGGTTCAGAGGGAGATCTCCTGGGTTCCTGATTGGTCAGGAAGCCACGCTACACAGCAACATATGAAGCCAGCTCCCTAGCCAATCAGGAAGCCGGGAGGCGGGTCATGACGTACCAGCCGACTTCCTGATTGGCTAGGAAGCCTTGTTTCACTTGTTGCTAGGCAGCCTGACCAATCAGGAAGCCGGATGACACCTCATGACTCGCTGCCCAGCTTCCTCATTGGTCAGGCAGCCTCGGCAAGTGAAGCCGGTGTTCTTTTGCTAGAACACCGACTTCACAGGCCATCAAGAAGCCCGGCGACGGGTCATAATCTGCCGCCCAACTTCCTGATAATCGGGGCACACGGCACCGGTACTCAGTACCTGGTATCGGCGAGTACTGAAAACAAAATATTGGTGATCGTACTCGATACTGAAAAACCGGTATCAATGCATCCATAGTTAAAACCCTTTTAGATTGTACTGCTCTCATGAGCAGGGCCCTCCTAACCCTCCTGTACTGAATTGAATTGTATTGTAACTCTACTTTCTCCCCATAATTTGTATATTACTGCTCAAACTGTTGGTGCTTTATAATGCCTATATAATAATAATAACAGTTTTTTCCCCTTTGTGCCTCAGTGAGAAGATTTGCTTTAACATCCCGTACAAACAAAAGAAAATTAAATTACAGCTGATGCCAAAACTTTTGTTTAGCTTTGGATAGAGAAAGGTTACAACCCCTGTCAATTTTTTTGTGCCATCTGTGTCCTACTGGGAATATCTCCCTTCACTTCCTGTCCAATTGCCTCAACAGGAAGTGGGAGGAAATTCCTCCAAAGAGAGGGAAACCCCTTGTGGTCAGCAGAACCAGTGTCACAAGGAAGATTCCTCATCAATTCCTGTTCTGATGACACCCCAAAATGTGGGTTAGACTACAATCCATTACAAATTAAGGTACTTGAATGATTTTTTAAGATTTGACTCCTGAGTTTAGTGTCACTTTATTAATGGCAGAGGTTTTGTTGTTCAGTCATTTAGTTATGTCTGACTCTTTGTGACCTTGTGGACTTTGAAGCGTCTTTCAGCAGCTTCATGCATTCTTGCAGGTTAATATTAAATTGCTTTGGTAATTAGGCTTTATTCTTCGTCTGTGTTCCAACATCAGAATCTAATCCAGTCAATAACTTGTTTGTTAAACTAAATTTAATTTATACCACCGCCCTGGAAGAAGTTACAACCGCCCTGGTTAAACTTCAATTGTTTAAACGCCAATTTTTTAACGCCACTTCACTTGTTGCAGCATAAGAAAGTTTACAGTCAAGGTGATGTAATTTGCTGTCTCACTCAGAAGATTGAAAAGACAAGCTTTTGAAGCACATTAGGAGTATTGTCGGAATTGTCACCATATTTTAAAGACTTGCATTCTCAATCAATTGAGTGAGCCGATAAATGGTTTCCAAAGTTTCTGCTTCCATTGGTGGCCAACACGGTGTATCACTCTTCTCGATGATACAATCCATTTCAACTTTACTTTCGCGTCAGTCCTACCAGGGATTAGTCTGGGTTTCTTTCCTTGAGTACCAAATACGGTACTTGATGTAGTCCAAGGAACTCTTGACACATTTCTCTAGCATCAGTTCTTCAGGGACATTTTCTAGCACTTAGTTGCTCGCTGCTCTATGTTAATTCTAGAAAGACCAGAACCCTCACAATATGATTTTTTAGGGAGAATTATTATTTCCCAAGGCTGGAGCAGAACCTAGTTAACAGGGGATCTTGACCCTCCAGTAAGCGGGAGTTTAACAGTAAGACTATTCTTAATGTTATTTTTTCATATCTCTACAGGTTGAACTCAATGGACTTGTGTCTTTTTTTCAACCTGACTAACTATGCAACTATGTTATAGTGCCTCTACCTAAAGGGATCTTGCAAGAACAAGAGGGACTCTCCCTTAGGACATTCCCAGGATAAATCACATGTACTTGCCCTTGAAGGAAAGTAAGTAGTTTTTAGAAATTTACTTTAAACTTGTACATAGGACAAGACGACAAAGGAGGTGGAATACCCAAAACAGGGCTCCTACATCTCCTCAACTTAATGTCGCTGGGAGGATCTCAGCATCCACAAACATCCCACAGAATGTCTTCTGGAGTACAGCATCCACAAAAAAAGTGAGGGAAAGTCCCAAATTTTTAGTTGTTACCAGAACAGGAATATAAGGGAAATTGTCCAATAAGGACATCTGTCCTAGAGGGGTTCACCTCACTTTGGAGAGATTTCCATTCACTTCCTGTTGTGTCTACAGGACAGGATGTGAAGGGAAGTCTCCCCAATAGCACAAATAGGGCAGAAAAAAAATTCTGAGGTGCTTTAGCCATTCCCTACTGAAGCAGTAGGCAACCTTGGCAATCCAGCTGCAGTGAAACTAAAAATCTCATCATGCTTTTGCCTCTGGGAGTCATGCCTGTGACTGTCAGTGTCTTGCAATGCCTTATGGGAATTGCTACCTCTTCCCTACTCTATTCATATTAAATAAAAAAGCTTTAGATACACTTTAATTAAATGGTTCATTCACCCTCTACAAAGGTCTCAAAGTGCAGGAAAATTAAGTCTGACCCTGACTCTACTTCATCACCATTTAACTTTCAGCAGCTGGTAGTTTTTTTTGGTATAACCTTTTTTTAAATAGTTTTTAATGTGGAGTAGTAAAGCCCCATTATATCTACACATTTTAAACAAGATTACCCCCCAAAATCCACTACCTTCACCTGGAGGAGAACCAGTACTAAAATCTGACCAAAACAAATGCAACAAAGGGCAAATTTATGTTACATAAGGCCCCATTCACACTGAGCGGATTTCCACGCGATTTCCGCGAGAAGTCGCCGGCCAATGATTTTCAATGCAGCTGTCTTCATGTACAGCTCCATGTCGCCCGTCTCTCGTCGCGGTCGCAAGTGGCTTCGACAGGACCATTTTCGGTGGATTTTGCGCGATTTTTTAATGCAGCCCGACGGTGACACACACACGCACGCTTGATCATTTCACCAACTTTTCCTGGAGAAGAACTTTCATCGCCCTGCAGACACAGGAGGTGGTTACATTAGAGTCTTCCCTGCAATCTCTTTTCAATGTGGAGAGAATGTAAACATTTAACATAAAATAAACATGAAGGGGAAATTCTGTACTTTGATGATAAAGGATAATTTTATTTTAAATCTTAAATCTTGTAACAATTGTATTTCTATAATGAAGACATCCATACAAGATCATCAGAATCTATCTAAATCTTTTGTGTTCCCTGTAAATCAATCACCATGCCTCCTTTTGGCCCCACTGGTAATATTTTATGCATTTTATGTTTTATTTTATTTTTTACCTTTTTCCGAAGTCTAAGGGCGGTCTTATGATGCCATTGAGTCCTCTTCGCCTTTTCTCTGGGAGTCTTCACTGATGCAGACCTGATGCAACAACCTTGCTGTGATGACATCAGTGCCACTCCAGTGCACAATGAATGAGTCGTGGATGTGGTGATGGCTCCTTGGGGGACGGGACTGTGGCACCCTGTACTCTCATTATTGATTCATTATTATAGGTTAACTGATGCTGGGCATCATTCAAACTGGAACACTGGAGAGATCTTGTGGCAATGAAAAGGTACTGTGGAGGACACAGGTGATTATTGCTACCAGAGCTGCTTTTTTTTTTTTTGACCACTGCTTGGGGGACAATTTCAAGAAATAAAAATGTGCCTAGAGTTGGGCTTTAAAGATATATTACCATACCGTAACATACAAATATCAATTGTATGCAGATATGCAGCTATCTGTTTTTGCGTGCCTTTGTATATACACTATATCTATTTTATAAAGCGTTGCTGGTGCTATATAAATCCTGTATAATAATAATAATTTTATATACAGTATATACAATATAAATATAAATAAAGGACCCTACGCTGTGAACGCCAAATAAGAAGAAGGACCCATGACATAACTGGACCAACCAGAACACAGCTGGGATCAAGGTATGTCTTTACAGCATTTTAATAGATAGGTGTGGGGGTTCAAGGAGAAAGGTTTGGGGGGGTTAATTCCTGTAGATGTTCTTTCATTTAACCTGGTCAGTCTTTTTTTTTTAGAAAACAAAAGGGAACAGAGCGCCACCTCCATGTGTAAAATCGTTTATTACAATAAATAAAACAAGGGATAAAGGTACTCACAAACAAACGTTTTTATCAGGCTTTAACAACAAACAAGGGCAAGCCCGCTTCAAGGGCAAGCCCGCTTCATCTGAATCATTGATGATGAAGGGGGCTGGCCCCAGAGCCTTGGATGAGCAGCCCCCTCAAGTCTGTGTGGAAAACTGTGATAAACTGTTGAAAACTTTGAGTGTGCAACAGCAAGTGGATTGTTCAGCTGGCAGCCATTAGCGCTAAGAGCTAAAGAAAACTTTTTAGTCTTTTTTTTGCCTTATTTCACACTTTATTTATGACTTGATGAATAGGTAATAGGTCTGTCGGATCTATCACTTGAGCCATTAGTGGATTTCAAACCTGGTGCACCGAGCCATCAAGCAACCCAGAAATTAGATGCTTGAAACCATGCAGCTCAGCAAGCAATCTGGTTGCATGTTTCAGTCTTGGTAATACATAGGCAGGTGAGTAGATATGTATTACAACAAACATGCAGCAATAATACAACGTGTATAATTCTATAGACTTGTATATTTAGAATAATTTAATCACATTAAAATTCTGTAAACTTCCATTGGTGATACTTCCTGCTGACTCAAATCTTCTACTTATTGGCTTCCTCCTCCTTTGCTTGACCATTAGAATCTCTCCCTCAATCCCTTGTTCTGTCGTATAAAACAGTAATAACTGCAGCAGCGTTCGCAAGCTCGATTTCTCCGAGGATGGCAACATTCCATGTCCCAAAAAATTAGGAGCAATTTAGAACGGCGGCTCTGAAAATAAATGTCAGGATGGGGGAAATTTAAGGGAAACCGGAGAGGAAAGCGGCAGAATTGGGCGTACGGCTCTATTATCCCTGGCTGTACATCTCAAAAGACAGCTGATTCTTGGCTCTGTATGGGCCCTGCCATCCCGTGATATATTGGGTAATTTTGACATTGCCAGTATGTCTTGGGCTAATTAAATGCACCGCGCTCTATTCAGAAATGTCACAATTGATTTGTCTCCTGCAAGAACTGACTTTATTTCAATCTTCTGAAAAAGGTTTTATGAGCCCCAGATAAGCTTTCTGGACATATTCATCTCCCAGGGCTATGTAAGGATAGCCCAATATCTTAGATTCAATATATATTTATTCTTAGGCGTTTTATGCATCTGTTCTGGGAGGTAGATCCGGAGGTTATAGAAAACTGCCAGTCTCGCTATTATCATGTCGCGGAAATAAAGTAACGCTAAAAACAGGCAAAATGTAACAGAAAATTACATTGTCACTATCCCCCCGGGGTGAACTTTTATTCATTTGAATGGATATATGTTATAATTTTTTTTTCTGGCTCTTTCTCAGTTCAAGTAAACGACATCTAATGTATATCTTGGCTCACAAAAAGGTTATTGCAACACGGTCAGTTAAAGAAGAGGATTTTTAAAAAAAATTAACCCTTGCAGCGTGGGTACCCCCGCACTGCAAAGGGTCATTTTTAATTGCTTGTTTTTTTTCCACGGGTGATATTAAAGAATATATACTCACCGGATTCTCGGTTCTGCGACAGGGACCACTCACTTTTGTTCCCCTCTGCTCCAGCGTGGTATGTCCCTCAGCATCCTCATGTCTATTAGACCTGTATTAGATGTATTAGATGTGATGATGTCAGCGGCCATTAGACTGCCAGAGCGCGGAGGAGAAGAGGCTGGGGGAATCAGTCTAGCAGCCAGGTAGGATCAAGGATCAGGTGAGTATATCTTCTTTATTTGAGGCCCCTAGACAAAATGGGGGGGGGGGTAGCCTCACTGCAAGGGTTAATTCTTAAAAATCCTAGAGTTTTTCTTTAAGGCATTGCTCTGCATTTCTGCAAAAGTTGCATTGGTACGGCAAGCAAGTTAGGGTCAACTTTGCAATGAATATTCATTTCTAGGTTTTCCGTGTTATGTCTGGACAGACTCAGGATTAGCCCACTGTGTCCAATGGGAGTTGCTGAGATGGCGTGGGTCCCATCGTTTTGTCTGTCGGCATCTGTTTCCCCTTATGGAGTCCCAAACTCCACAAACGATGGTGTTGCATATTTAGTATGGAGAGGTACTTCTATATCATATCACCTGGATTTCATGGATTCCGACTACCTAATGCCCAAACTGCCACTCCACTGACCACATCAAATTGCTGCACTCGCCCCAAGACGATCTACCACTGAAGCGGCGTAATTGCACATAGTCAGTTATGGACATGTGCACATAGGCAGGCTGAAAAAAGTCACATGTTCTTTGAGTAAAAAAAATAAAACCCATAATTTTTTACCTTAATGCATAAATAAATGCATTAAGGCAGGGGGCGCCCACTATTTTTCGTCTGGAGAGCTACTTTTCAAATGACGAGCTCATTGAGATCTACCAACGAAAAAACACCTGCATTCAGGGGCGGGAGGGGGCGTAGGCTGCGCAGGCAGGCCCCTCGCCCACAGTGCGATCGCCTGCATTAGTGCCTGTGTTCCAGTCCAGTGCGATCCGCAAAAATGCTGCGAGCACTATTTTTGCAGATCGCACTGGACCGCAATGCAGGCACTAATGTGCCTGCGTTCCGAGTGCGGGCGATCGCAATGTGGGCGATGCCATTGACTTCAATACAGTTCCACACCCCCTCCCGCACCTGAACACAGGGAGTCGGCCTGCTTACATTCCAGTGCATTCCAGTACATTACAGGTCCCGGCGTCCTGTCCTCCCGTGGTGCTCGTGTGGCCGACGTTGCACATGGGGTGTCCTGCACCTTTCCATCTGCAGCGTCTGACACATTCAGCCGGCAGCCGCACGAGCACCACGGGAGCATATCCGTAGCAAGCTCCGTTTGCGCCTTAGGCAAGGAAAAAAAACTACGTTTTTAAAATGTATTTTTTACTTTATTTTCATTATTTATTTTTATTTATTTTACATTTTCATAATTTTATTTTTTTTTTTTACTCTTGGGGGGGCTTCGGGGAAATATTAGGGGTCTAAAAAGCCCCCTGATATTTCCCTTTTAAAATAGAAAAAGAAATTGAGGACACATAGTCCTCAATCTTTTTTTCTGCAGCCTCTATTCTAAATGAATGGAAAGCACAGAGGCTTCCCATTCATTCAGAAAATATTTTACTATCAAGCAGTTTCTGAATGGGGAGGAGCCTCTGTACAGAGTGCTTCTCCCCATTGAGAAACTTATGAATGAACAGGAGGTGATGTAAATCACCTCCTGTTCATTCATTTATAACTGGGGACACATAGTACTATGTGTCCCCAGTTATTTACAAACACTGGAGTGATCAGCCGATCGCTCCAGTGTTTGTCCTGCACAGAGGATTGGTACATACTAGTGACATGTACCGATCCTCTGCCGCTCGTCCACGCACAGGGGGGCTGCAACTTCTCTGGATCCCCCTGCTCTCCCGGGCAGAGGCAGCGGGGGATACGACGAGCCGCGGGGGGGGGGGGTTCGGAGCCACTGTGACAGAACGGACGAGCAATGAGGGGAGAGAGAGGCGCCGGCTGTCAGATCCTGGCCGAGCGTCTCTCTCTCTCCTCACTGCTCTGCATTAGTTAGTGACAGCGGCTCCGTCCTCCGCCCTCCCCCGCCGCCGGTTCCTTCACTTCTTCTCGGATCCCCGCTGGGGAGAGCAGCGGGGATCCAGAGAAGCGGCGGGAGGAGAGGACATGGCGATCTACCAGTGATCGCTACGCGATCGACTGGTAGATCGCGATCGACCTTGTGGGCACCCCTGCATTAAGGTAAAAAAAAAAAACGCCCAGACCTAAAAACTATATTAAACCCTTCATGACTGAGCTAGTTTTTAGTTTCTGTTCCTAAATGACTGACACACTTTTTACATTTTTGCTGTGTGATTCTTCCACAGCAGCAAGTTTTGATTATTATTATTATTTTTAGAATTTTTTAAAATAATAATTATAGTATAAAAATATATTTATATATAAAAGTTTTATTTTCCTAATTTTTTGTACACTTTATTTTTTTTTTACACTTTGTCAGTTTATATCAAGCACTTACTATGACTGCTTGATAAATTAGCTTTTTTAATTTTTAGTTATTATTAGGCTGCTCCAAACTTAGGAACAGCTATTAATAACCTTAGAGGCTGATCCTGACAGCATGTCAGAATCAGATCTCACTAATGGTCTTTGATCGTTCCTAGATGATCAAAACTGATACATTTCACTCAGAGATACATTTGTATCTTGTGCTTGAAATGTATCATTTAACATCGGGCCAGGCTACGCAGCTGTCAAAACGAATAGCAGAGAGGTGAGTCACTGCTACCTCTCTGCTATCTTCAGCTGTCAGATACGGGTTCACTGTTTAGCGAACCCATATCTGAATGTAAAGGCTTCATTCTTTCATTAATGAAAGAAATAAGCTTTTACAAAAGCTTAACTATTTCATTAATGAATGCCTCAATACTGAGGCATTAATTAATGACTGGTAACCGCTGAGAATCAGCAGTTACCAGCATTACAGAGGCTGATATAACTCGGCACGTACAGTGTACGTGGCCAGTCATATAGCCACTTTGTGACGGGACGTACACTGTACGTCTCCCGTCACGAAGGGGTTAAAGTAGGTCTGGTTTCAAGCAGCATGGCCTACAGCCATCACATCACATCTTGCATTGCTGTAAACAGGCTTCTTCTGGACACTAGGGATGTTCAGATACCAAGTACCGTGCTCGGTACAAGTACAAGTCCAGATATTTTTCCAGCTCAAAGACTAGACTAGAGAAAAATTCAAAAGTTAGGAGGCAGCTGTCATTTTTAAGGAGCATTGGCTACAGAGCTCCTGGGATTTGTATATACCTGTTTTAATGTATGATTTTTTTGTTATAAATATATATTAGGGATGCACTGATACCATTTTTCCAAGTACAAGTACTGATAATTGACCAAGTACTCACAGATACAAGTACTGATACATTTTTGTTTATTGTCATGTGACACTTTTTCTAAAACAATATCGACTAATGATTTCAGGATAGTGGTGGAGCGCCAGAGCCAGGTCCCAGCTGCAACCGGTGCAACCCCGGTAGTCCTCGTGGAAATGCCAAGTATCAGCACTGGTATCTGAACTGGTATCTGAACAGCCCTACTGGACACCATAAGAGGGCACTGTTTGTAGACAGGAAACTTAGTTTATACAAGGCTCAATGAGTCTCCCAACGCATCCTCTAGTGTAGGTTGTTGACTGGAAATGTCAGATATCTGCATTGTTTTGCCTCCCCAGTCTAAGCATTGAAAGTGTGATCTTTATAACTTACAGTTGTTGTGAGATGGCAGTAACTCCTAGTTTCAGAAATGTTGATATACAGTTGACTCAATCCATATGACACCTGATACCATATGATCATTGAGAAGTTTAATCCAAACTTTGCAGATCTTTACAACAGCGAACATTGGATAGGTCAAAGGTTCATAATGTGATCCACTCAACAAAGGACATGTGGCTGAGATGCAGACTGGAACATGAAGAAGGGTAGAGCTATATACACAGAGGAAAACTGAGCTATGGGAAGGGTGGGAACAATACCCCTATTTTATCCTCTCACCCCCTACATCACTGATACGTTCTGTAGTGAAGTAGGGGTTGGAAGATGGAATAAGATATATGGCACTACCTAAAGTGTTGAATGCCAAAGAGTTATAGAGACTGCAGTGCTGGAAGGGAAGGTAGGAGACATGTGCCGCTGGAGAGGCAAGCATAAACACTCTTCTATTGCAAGGAACCCTAAACCTTGATTTCTTTACAAACCTAACAGGGTCACTTTAAATGATTAGATTTATGGAGATTGGAGTCCTAATACTTTAACAACGTCTAAATTTAAGCAAAAGAAAAAAAAAGTTGCTTTCATATTTACCAAGCAGAAATAAACTATTTAACTTGCATTTTTTTTAAAGGTTTTGTTTTTCTATTTGGCATTTTTATGTGGGTTTTAAATCATCCTCTAGATTTCCCCAGTGCTTTACGAGGAATATTAGATAGTTGTGTTTGATAAAATGAAATAGGCAGTCTGTTTATTATTTGCTGTCAAATTCTATGTTTCAGTGTTTTAAAATTATTAAAACGGCAATACATGGCAGTCGTTCGCTTTTTTTTACAATCTCACGCAAAACAAGGAAAGTGCAAACTCACTTCTCTCCCTTTGTTTTTCTAGAGTCGCAAAGCAATATGGGGGAAGTTTTATAGCAAAGAAATAAAAATGAAAGAGATTGCCGTCTCAATGTGATGCTGTTGGAACTCTTAGGCAAGTTATTAGAAAATGGGGCAAATGCAAAGACTGTGCAAAAAATGTGATACGATATGATGCATCGTGATCATAAATATAGGTGACTACACATATTATATAATATATTATTCAATATTATATTTTTTTTAAGTTCTTCC
>NW_017306291.1:3514429-3525177 GCF_000935625.1 Nanorana parkeri | reverse complement strand
ACCCTTGAACAGAGTGAATAAAGTTATACTAGAAGGATTTCAAATGTCAGCTTTCCTAGGACCCAGATAGGGGGCCCAGTGATGTCTCCCTGGCCTAGGGAGTACTGAAAGTCAGGGTGTAAGGTAAGTATTCTTTAAATTTTTTGCTGTCCCAATGGGGCCCTCGAAGCCCTCAGTGTGTGATGTGCCGCCATCAATGGTTAACAGCTTGTTTTTGTCTAGGGAGGAAAAAACCAAAAAAATACTCACCCAATCCTCCGAGCCAGCCCGCTGTGACTGCGCTCCCTGGTTGGCATCATTGGTTGCCAGGAGCTGGGTGGGACACCAGCCAGAGCCCGAGCCAGATACCCCCTCACCCCATTAGCATGCACAACCAGCACAACAGAAAAGGCCTCTGGTATACTGGGCTGTGCTCACACCAACCACTTCCTTCCATAAACACACAGGCACAGCAAAGCAAGACACTCTCCTCCCTTCTGTTCCCTCTTCCACTCTCCAAACAAGTAAATGGACAGCTGCAGGAGACTGATCTAACCCTTTTGATCTTGTCCTGGACGGGAACTTCAGGGAAGCCAAGCTGAGAGAGTTGGAGCTGTTTGGAAACATGATTGGGATTGATTAGCTCTTGCAAAAACTTAAAGAAATACTCTCCTGAGCAATGTATATTTTTTTGGATCTCGATTCATTTCTGAAAAAAAGCTTGAGAGTGAAATACTAGAGAACACGGGGTAACCTTTTTATCCCATAGTTCTCTTTATGGTTACGGGAGGACATATACTAACCTCCTCCCGTGACCCAAAGATCAGTATATAAAGAGCTAATGCCCGTTATATACTGAGAGCGCTGCAGCCGGGAGAGATCCCGACAATACTGTCGAGATCCACCCAACTGGCTGATTGACAACAAGCTCTGCCTATCTAGAGGCAGAGCCCACTGTGCTCGCCCCCTTTCCCATCCGTTCCTCCAGTCAGCGTTGGAGGATCGAAGAGCGGAGGGGGGAAACCCTGCGGGGAGCGGTGATTGACAGTCACTACTCTGCAGGGAGATGATCGGGAAGTGAGCAAGCAACGGTATTTGTTAGCTTTACCTGATCAATAGAGCCGACCTGTGACAGTTTCAATGTCACACGTCAGCTCCAACTATGGGGATGGGTGGAAATCACTCACCTCATAGTTCTCCTTTAAGTATTTCACCCCCTCGGAGGCCTCTCAGCCCACCTATCGCCTCTGCTCATGCACACCGTGCCTCCCTCCATTACTTGAATTAATTCCAGCCAGCCAATCAAACGTCCTGTATATAATGTGAAGGACTGAGGAGCACGGGGAGACATGGGGTGGGAACATTAATCAAACATTTCCTGTTGGTGTGGGGCATAGGAAAGGTTGGGAACCACTGCCTTGTATCATTAGTAGCTCCCAGAATAATTTTACTAGTTTTTATTATTCTTTAATAACGACCACCCCGTGCTTCTCATAGTGAGAAACAAACAGGCCGGTGACAAAGTGGCACATTATGTCACAACGGGTAACCGCTATGAATTGTCTGTTCTGTATGTGGAATAATTGATACAAACTTGTCTCCTACAACACTTAGTTGTTTGGAAACATTGCTTATGTCAGCAAAAAATCCCGGGCCGGTCTTCCCTGCCTTGCCGTAATGCCAGTTACCTCTCTAATACGAATATTTTTCTAGCGCTTCTTTCCCGAAGTAGTCGGAGAATCGCATTATTCTTTATGGGCAGTAATTGAAAGTGTTCTCCACTCACCTCCCCCTCCCTCCCTCCTGCGGAGGTCACACCATGACTGATAGACTTGTATGACAGTAAGGACAGGTCTTTGGCAGAATAGATCTCGTGGGAACTTTTAGCAATCAGCTTTGTGGAGAGAGAAGGAGTCTCTCTCAGGACTAATGAGCTAACTGAGGTTTTCGTTAAAGCCAAGCACAGGGCGAGTTAACAATGAGATGGAGAGGACGCTTGCATGGTTTACTTGGAAGTTAATAGGATTCCTTCTATGCTGCCCTATTAAACGCTTTTCTATATTTCTTACTTCTGTTGAACTTAAAGGGGTTTCGGCGCTCTTGACACGAAAAAAAATTCACTCTTTTATGTATGTATGCCGTTAATTTCATGATTTTCTTTTTTAATTCCCTCCTAAATACAGGTTGTTTTTTTTTCATCCCAGCGGTATTTTCTACTGAAGTACTGAGCCGCAACCGCATACCCGCGTTCCCTTTAATTGGCTGTCACTGATTCAGCAGTGGGTATGAGGAGGAAAGCGCCACTGCACAGATCACTGACAGGTTGTCAGTGATCTAACAGCGACACATTCCTCCTCACACCCGCCAGTGACAGCCATCAGCCTGAGATGCCATAGCGACCCAGGTGGCCCGCACGGCATCAGGGGGATGTCCTGGCCCGGCCCCTCTGTGCCCCAGGCCCCATACGGCCGCCTGGGTCGCTATGGCGATTGGTACGCCACAGAGAGGAAGAAAAAAAGGTATAGTTATAAAATAAATAAATAAAAAATGAATGGGCTCCAGAATGAGCCCGGCAGTTGAAGAAGAAAGTTTGTCAAAGTGGTTTTCAGCCATTGTACAACAAATGTACTACCGGTAATAAAATCACGCGTGCTGCAAAGCATGAAACATTTGTCTGCATGTGTGATAACATCCCTCTACTCTGCGCGATGGCCGCCTACTCCAAGGTGTTTACAGTTTATGGTGTCTTTAGCAGTGATCAGACTTCACATTGGAGTAATGAGCGGAGCTGTTAATTGTATCTAATTGGGAGTAAATTGTGCATGAAGTAGTGAACCAGTTTCCTGTTCCAGATGTTATACGGAGGGTAGGTGGTGGAGAAGTGTTGCAATAAGGAGATTAGGATTCACTTATCTAAAACCGCTCCAATGATACCAACATTTTAACAGCCAACTCCATCAACACCAATTATGCCTGTCATTTATAGGTGCTAGAGGGTTCAAAATGAACATTAAAACACGGCATTTGTTTGCATCAAAACTACTTTGCTCTACATAAAAAAATCATCAGGAATGCAAATATCTGATGCAGTTTAGGATTCCAAATGCAGATCGGAAGGAGATCAGAAGATGGGCAAAGATGGTGGGACAACACCTCATAGCAACCTGGGGTGCTGTGGCCACCCACCCATGACCCGGCTGCCCCACAATGAGATCATTATAGGGATGGCCCTGGGTGGCAGGCTGACGAGATTCTGGCACAACTGAAAATAACAGGAAGAGAGCTTGTATTAAAGTACTTTTGCTGCTTGGTTAGAATATGTAAATACTTTAGTGGGCATGATGTGAGCACAGGTTCACTTTAATAGCCTATCTGAGTAGAACTTTATAAGCTAGCATGAAATTTAGTTTGATGGCAACCAGGGTTTTGAATGGGACCTTTACATACTCAAAACACCCACCTGTAGACAATGCTCCATGCAACCTCACATACTTTGTGCTGGTAAGACCAACAGGCCCGAATGAGATTCACAGCTCATGTAACATTAGCTTAATTTAATACGTTTGATTGACTGCGCCTAAATGACAGGTGCACTTTAAATAAAGAATCTTCTTGCACCAGGGGGGCAGATGTTGAATGGACCTGGAAAATATACATTCTTTATATGTGAAGCTGGAAAGGCAACTTAATGCGCCTCTGTGCCGATGCATGCACATAGCATGTCCTGGGGGAATAATATTTTAATCTGGTTGAAATTGAATTGTGCAAGCAAATTGGACGTTGTATTTTTGTCATTACTCGTGCATCATCTGGAGTAAATAGTAAAACTAGCAGCCCATGAAAACACATTTATTGTTATATCTATTTTAACGTAGTACCACATTTATTTATTCCTATGGAACAGAATTGCTGTGTTTCCTGTATTTCACAGAGATATATTTTCGGAAGGCACAAAGCCTAACCCATAGCAACCAATCAGAAATCATCTTTTTAGGCTGACTTAACACCTACGCATCTGAAATATCTTGCATTTTTTTATATTGCTGTGAGTAGGTAAGTTGTCATGCGTAGGCAGGCATGTATTTTTTCAGCCAATGCATGTAAACTAGCACTATTAGGGCAGGTTCACTATTGACCAGATCTGATCCGGAAAATGGTGTGAACCTGCCTGCAGTTCCAGTGCATTCTAGACCAGACAAAATGAGACAAGCAGTATTTTTCTGGTCTGGTCTGGAAGGGACTGCTCTGGTGTGAACAGAGGCCAGAAATAGCATAGGGATACATTAGGATGCATTTTGGGTCCGGAAACAATCTGGTCTGGAGATGATCTGGATGTGGTGTGAACAGTGGCATCATGCGGGGAGTGCGGCCCACACCCGGGTGATACCATTGGAGGGGTGACACCAAAATGACTGACAGTCATTTTGGTGTCACCCCCTCTAAAAAGTAGGGCACTCGATCATGGATCGAGAGCCCGACAGTGTCAGGAGAGAGGAGTGAACCTGGCAGCATACCTCATCCCCCCGGATGAACGTCCCCTCCTCTTTCTGCTGGCGTCCATCACCAAGGTGACCGTGCACGCGGGATGACGTCATTGTGCAGGTGTGTGGTGACGTCACGCGCATGTGCCATGACGTCACAGCGGGGTTTCACCCGGTCTCCGCTCCGGGTGACACCCGACCTCGGGACGCCCCTGGGTGTGAATGGGCCCTTAGGGCCCTACGACCCATTAGGTATGAATTCTAACACATGATAGTGTATGTACACAGGTTATCTGTCATTTTAAATGGGGCTAGTCACATCTGTGCAATGCTTTGTCGTGTGTTATACCATTCTTAATGTGTTGATATTTATTATATGGTATATTGATTACAATGGCAGCGCATTGTTGATCACACATGTGAAGATGCGTAAAAATGCACTCGGAGGGTTGTGAATACACATTTGCGCTTTAATAAATGTGCCATAATTACAGCACCACAGCACCCTTTTCCTTCTGGCAAAGCCTCATCATTTTCCCTTGATGTGTGGTCAGGTCTGAAGGACTTCCCTAAAATGAACATCCTGTTAACAGGAGGAAAAGTTCACACATCTGCCCTATCACAATCAATTGCAGGAAAGTACATCTGAGGGTCCCTGAATTCCAATAAAACAAATACATATACAGAAACCTAGGAACTGTATTTCCTGCAAATGTATTTGTATTTCTGTCTGTCCTGTTCTGAAATTTACACAACTCTGCTGCACACCACAGCCTGGCTGGTGTCACTTTCTCAGCCACAGCTATAGAATGTAAAAGAGATACAGTATTGTCCTCTTTACACCCCCAGCCGGTTGGCTGAACAGTGAAACAACAGCAAAAGACTGATGATGTCATTCCTCTGCTTACTCTTCACTCTCTTCCTACCAGCATGTTACGTGTGAACACATTTACATGCAGCACACCTGATTGGCACCCAGGCTTGCCTCTCCAACTCTCAGTCTGAGTGCTGCTGTAATGGGGATTGCAAGAGACTTATACCAAGTCAAGGACTGGAACTAGTTGTATTTGAAGGAATACTTTTAATTAGGGATGCACCGATACCGGGTTTTCGGTATTGAGTACAAGTACCGATATTTTTATTCGGCACTCGCCGATACCGAGTACCAATACCGGTGCCGTGATTATCAGGATCTATCGAAAGAACACCAGCGTCACTTGCCAAGGCTGCCTGGCTTCCCGGCACGCTTCCTAGCCAATCAGGAAGCTGGGAGGTTGGTCATAACCCACCGCCCGGCTTCCTGATTAGAAAGAAAGCCGGCTCCTTGCTCCCTCGGCACTGCCAGTCAGGGGGAGAGCTAAGTATCGGAGTACTAGCATCGGAATCAGTGCATCCCTAATTTTAATGGTTTATAAAAAAATATCTAGTTGTATTAAAGAGGAACTCAAGGAAAACTTTTTCTTAACCGCTGCTGTGGGGCTACCCTGACACTGGAAGGGTTAAGTGCTCATTTTTGCATTGGTACTAAAATAACAAAGTTACTCACCCGAAGCTCTGAGCCGGCCAACTGGCACAGCGTGCCCACCTGCCTGTTTTTTCCTCCGCTGCAGCATTGGAATGCTCCTCAACGTCCTTACGTCTATACCCTGTGTATAGAACATGATGATTTACGGGACCTTAGACTGCTGCAGAGGAGGGGGAGAGAGGCTCCAGGGACCAGTCTAAGAAGAAGCCTGCTCAGAGCAGGCTTTTTAACCTAGACAAAAATGAGCAGTTAACCCTTGCAGTGCAGAGGTAGCCGCACTCCAGGGGTAATTAAAAATGTTTGTGGATTTGTTCTTTTATTATTGTCTTTTAGAAATTCCTGGAGTTCCGCTTTGAGAGGAATAGCCAAACAATGAATCATTGGCTGCAACTCAAAATATAAAGCACGCAGAAATGGTCAACAGGTTGAGTTGATGTTTGACCAAAAGTTGGAATGGGTAAGAGGCAAAATCTAAGCACCTTTGACCATTGAATGCTGATTGGTCCCAAACATGGTGGCTGCAACATTTCAGAAACTGCTGACTTCTAGGATTCGCATCTAGAGTCTTTAGAGTTTGCAGGAAACGGCTGATCTGTGGGTAAAAGTTCAGATGAGAATGGAGAGACTCGTTCAAATTGACAACTCCTTAACTTTACAGTGGTGTGCAGGAAGAAATCTCTGAATGTTCAACATGTTGAATGACCAGGCCATAGCAAAAGACCATAGTGGTCATGCTCATCAGTCAAAATTATGATAATATTCTTATAATTGGCACACGATCAATAAATAATAAATTGGATTACTGAATATTGGAAATACTTTGTCCGTTCTGATGATTCTGCAATACTGAATGCTGATATGTATAGACGTGGTTTAGATTTGGCATACACCACATGGATCCATCGACTCTCGCATCAATTTCAACCTCAAATACTATGTAACTATGTAACTATGTAATGACTAGACACGTGCGATTCGTTTTGTTCCAGATCAGAATTCGTACGAATTTTCAGAAATTCAAACACATCCAAATTTCCGAATCCCAATGCATCCGAATGTGTCCAAATCCAAATTTCCGTTTCCGAATTTTGTTCTAGACCCGTATTGCTTTCTGGAGCTCCCAAATGGTATTCAGAAATTTGGACTCCCGAATGCCATTCGTGTCTAGGAGCTTCAGCTTTAGTATTTTCTGTGGTATGCGCAACGAATATTCGTAAACTCATCCGAAACTAACGAAAAGTCGGATTGCCTCTGAATCCAAAACCCGAACCGAATTGAATTTCAGATCCGAATCCAGAATCTCGAAATAGCGAAACATCCGAACCAAATTTTTCTGCTGCTTACACGTCTATCGACAACTCAGGCTGCTGCTGGTGCAATGGTGATGGTATTGAATCAGCATGGACCAAAATCCCAATGGCATTTGTTGAATCTTTGCAGAGAAGAATGCAGGCTGAAGGCAAATATGAGTCCTACCAGATATCAGAGCGATGTACCTTATGGCCACTGCTTAAAATTCATTGCTTTCCCAAGTTCCTTATCCAAAATAATGAGCCTCATCACTTTATGTTTGCTACAAACTGGCACACTGACGTTCTTTGGCAATGTATTGTTTTGAGGCATCAGAGCTTGCACTGTATTACCTTCTCAGTAAGCACGCCTATGTTCTACTATGAAAACTCAGAGACCAGCTTCCCACCGAGATCCACAGCCGGCACTCCTGACGTTAACAAAGGATGAACGAGACAGACAAGAGTGGATTGTATCCATTACTATGTGCCCTGTGATTTGATTTCAGAATCACCCATTGTGAAAGAATCTGCAGAACACGAGTTTGTTTTGATATATAATACATAGACATCAGATTGCGGTAATAGATGGCTCCTTCTGTTTGTCGCTATAAAAGCACATATTGTGCAGGAACACACCAATAAAGTTGGATGTGACAAGTGCATTTTTTTTGATCAGATTACTCCGTAATAGTTCAATACAACAACTATTACACAAAGCTGCGGCTGGATAAATCAATAAAATTAGGACAGACAGGGACCAGTTTAAGCTACTTGGTGCAATTTACTTTGATTTAATAGGGTCTCCTGGAGAAAGTCTGAAGGAGAAGCCGAGCGGTTTTACCATTTCAGTTTCTGAAAATAAATTGAAGTCGTAAAGAAAAATACACAGAGGTTGCGAAAAAGAAACAAAATTCAAAATCTCGGCAACAGTGACATTGTCTTGACCAAAAGCAAATCTGTAAAAAGTACTATTGCTCCTCATGTCAAGAATACCCAGAACGGCCCTCCGTGTTGCTTTTGCTGAACTGAGTCCCTGCAGTTGTTCCCTAAGGGAAGCTTTAGCTTCCCTTAGGGAACCCTATCAGTTTTCCAGGAATGACTCCATCCTCCAACCCTTAAAGGGTATTTCCACTTTTTCAGGCAAACTAGAGAACCCCCTCTATATGTATGTGTTCCAATTCATACACCATACCTACAATAGTAAAAAAAAAGCTGTTTGTTTGGAGAAGGGTTATAGATAGGACACTAAAGGCAGCTTCCAGTGGTTAGAATATATGGCTGTGAGCTAACAAGGGACGGATTGAGGGACAGTTTTTCTTTTTTAAAGTTCATTAACATACAATGAAGGGAATTTATTAAAACTGGAGCAGACAAAATCTGTAGCAGTTGCCAATGGCAACCAATCAGCTTCGCTCTTTAATTTTCAAATCCTAAGTGAAGAAACTGAGGAGAGACGCTGACTGGTTGCCCTGGGTAACGCCTCCAGATTTTGTCTGCTCCAGTTTTGATAAATTCACCCCCAATGTCTTCAGGTCTTTAACCCTATGTTTGGACAGACAGTCTTGTTCATCTCGTTTACAAGTGATAATGAAATCTGCCAGCACAGTATAGACAGGGTTATTTTTTTATACAAAACTTCCCCGAAACCCCCCAGACAGTGAGAACTAAGCAGGATTGTTTAGTCCTGGAGTTTGCAGAAACACCATCAAAAAGGTGAGCTGTAATTTTTTTTAAGTTATGTTATGTGAATGGAAACATATAACAAATGTAAGGCAGGTGTTATCCCAATTTGGCTGAAAAGTGGAAATACATTTTAAGTAACTGCTGTGTCCTGTAGGGACATAGGGATTGTAGGAAGGAGCTACATCCCATGGTGGGGGGCACAGGCATCTGACACTCCTGGACGTGTTGAATGCTAAAGAGAACGATGAAGGCTATTCATCCCATTAATAGCAACAACAGGGTACAATTGCTGCTACTGACAACACTGATGGGGCACTATTCCTCCCACAGACACCAAGGTTGGGCCACTATTCCTCTCTCTGATGCCAATAAAGAGGCATTATTCCTTCTACTGACACCAACAATGGTGCACTAATCTGTCTACACCAACGATGAGGCATTATCCCCCCCCCCACCCCCCACCCACAGTCCACTACGTCATTTTCTACTCCCACCTGCCAAAATGTGTTGCCCCTAAAGGCTTGAGGATGGTCAACTTGCCCTTTGTTTAGAAAATTAGAGATGACCGAAACTTGTTTTGCCACAATTTTGAAAAAATTTGCAGGGTTTCAGAAACCTTTACATATCGGTGACATGCTTGTTTTACTGTATAAAATATCTCAAATAACACAAGTATACCAAATTAATGCAAAGAAAAGAACATTGATTAATTTTGAATTTGACTTTTATCCATTTGTTTACTCACTTTTTTTGAATGCATCTTGAAGGTCCATTCATATGTAGTCCGGGTGACGTGAGGAAAATGATGGTGGATTTTCAGGTCACCTTCTCATTTAGATTCTAATAAATGGACTTCAAGCCCTTTATTTTTCCATCAGTAGGCTTTGAGTTGCTGGTGACCGATCTGTATTTTATAACTGCAGAAGAGAAAAACAGGAAAATTGTATTTCATACTTACCGTAATTTTCCTTTCCTGTCAGCTCCATGGCAGCACATGAATGGGTTAACCCCTCCCTCCTCCCCCTAATCAGGATTGTATCTCATAAATTTGCACGCGATGCTCAGCTAGCTGTTCTGTAACTAGACGACCGATCGGGTGGGACCTGTGCTGCCATGGAGCTGACAGGAAAGGAAAATTACGGTAAGTATGAAATACAATTTTCCTGTTTTCCTGTCAGC
Organism: Nanorana parkeri; assembly: GCF_000935625.1. Classification (NCBI taxonomy): domain Eukaryota; kingdom Metazoa; phylum Chordata; class Amphibia; order Anura; family Dicroglossidae; genus Nanorana; species Nanorana parkeri. The sequence goes on along the minus strand of NW_017306291.1, from coordinate 3,515,038 downwards.
TCCATGGCAGCACACGAATGGGAATTAACTAGCCAAAACACAGGAAGGGTATTCATGAAAATTTTAATCAAACACCCATAGCAGAAGAAATAACCGAACGGCCAAAACCGACAGTAGTCAAGGCAGCCGGATCCACACAATAATTATTCATAAACGTGTGACGCGACGACCAAGTGGTCGCCTTACAGACAGTTTCCAAGGACACATGACTCGCTGCTGCCCAGGACGTGGAGAGACTCCTCGTGGTATGTGCCGAGACCGCCGAAGGCACCGTAGATGTCTAGCTTTGTAAGCCAACGTGATAGTCTTTACCACCCATATAGCAATGAGTCTGCTGGACACTCTAGCTCCCTTTCTTTCTCCCGCTGGTACCACAAAAAGATGGTCCGTAGATCTAAGCCCATCGGTGGCCGAGATATATTCTCGTAACGTCCCTGCGACATCCAAACGACCAATGCGAGGATCATCAGTGGACTGAAAAGTAGGAAGAACAATTTCCTGCCGCATATGGAAATCGGTCACTGCTTTAGGTACGAACCCCAACATGGGAACCAGGACCACTCTATCTGCCAGGAAAGTCGTAAAGGGTTCTTTAAACCCCAGTGCGGC
>NW_017306291.1:3504373-3511080 GCF_000935625.1 Nanorana parkeri | reverse complement strand
TGCCAAAATGTGTTGCCCCTAAAGGCTTGAGGATGGTCAACTTGCCCTTTGTTTAGAAAATTAGAGATGACCGAAACTTGTTTTGCCACAATTTTGAAAAAATTTGCAGGGTTTCAGAAACCTTTACATATCGGTGACATGCTTGTTTTACTGTATAAAATATCTCAAATAACACAAGTATACCAAATTAATGCAAAGAAAAGAACATTGATTAATTTTGAATTTGACTTTTATCCATTTGTTTACTCACTTTTTTTGAATGCATCTTGAAGGTCCATTCATATGTAGTCCGGGTGACGTGAGGAAAATGATGGTGGATTTTCAGGTCACCTTCTCATTTAGATTCTAATAAATGGACTTCAAGCCCTTTATTTTTCCATCAGTAGGCTTTGAGTTGCTGGTGACCGATCTGTATTTTATAACTGCAGAAGAGAAAAACAGGAAAATTGTATTTCATACTTACCGTAATTTTCCTTTCCTGTCAGCTCCATGGCAGCACATGAATGGGTTAACCCCTCCCTCCTCCCCCTAATCAGGATTGTATCTCATAAATTTGCACGCGATGCTCAGCTAGCTGTTCTGTAACTAGACGACCGATCGGGTGGGACCTGTGCTGCCATGGAGCTGACAGGAAAGGAAAATTACGGTAAGTATGAAATACAATTTTCCTGTTTTCCTGTCAGCTCCATGGCAGCACACGAATGGGAATTAACTAGCCAAAACACAGGAAGGGTATTCATGAAAATTTTAATCAAACACCCATAGCAGAAGAAATAACCGAACGGCCAAAACCGACAGTAGTCAAGGCAGCCGGATCCACACAATAATTATTCATAAACGTGTGACGCGACGACCAAGTGGTCGCCTTACAGACAGTTTCCAAGGACACATGACTCGCTGCTGCCCAGGACGTGGAGAGACTCCTCGTGGTATGTGCCGAGACCGCCGAAGGCACCGTAGATGTCTAGCTTTGTAAGCCAACGTGATAGTCTTTACCACCCATATAGCAATGAGTCTGCTGGACACTCTAGCTCCCTTTCTTTCTCCCGCTGGTACCACAAAAAGATGGTCCGTAGATCTAAGCCCATCGGTGGCCGAGATATATTCTCGTAACGTCCCTGCGACATCCAAACGACTAATGTGAGGATCATCAGTGGACTGAAAAGTAGGAAGAACAATTTCCTGCCGCATATGGAAATCGGTCACTGCTTTAGGTACGAACCCCAACATGGGAACCAGGACCACTCTATCTGCCAGGAAAGTCGTAAAGGGTTCTTTAAACCCCAGTGCGGCTAGTTCCGAAACCCTGCGAGCTGAGGTGATGGCCACCAGGAAGGCTGTCTTCAACGTAAGGTGCCATAGGGACAGCGAATCTCCAAAACCGTCTGAGGCCAGAAAATCGAGAACCAGAGGAAGGTCCCATTTGGGCCAATTTGGAATGACTGCAAGGATTGTCACATCCTCCCCACCGAGCCTCCGTAGAAACTGCATAATCAAAGGAACCGGTGGAAAGGCATATGCTTACCACTCTGTGGTAAGAGCGTCTGTTGCCAGGGCTTGCGGGCAAGGGAACCTCGAAAAAAAACTGGGAACCTTGGCGTTGACTCGGGACGCAAACAGATCCACTTCTGGGACAAAGCTCCAGTCCACCAGACCCCGAAAGACCTCGTCCAACAGGCACCACTCGTTGTTGTCGATTGCAACCCGAGATAATCCGCTTGGAGATTGAGGAACATACACAGCTGAGATGTGAAGGAGATTGACCTGGGCCCACGTCAGAATAGGAGATACTTCCATCAGCAAGGAGCGGCTGCGCGTCCCACCCTGCCTCCTGACATACGCTACTGCGGTGGTGTTGTCCACTTTCAGGAGGACCGACTTCCCAAGGACCAGCTGTTTGAAGGTCAATAGGGCTTGAAAAATCACTCTCAACTCCAGCACATTGGAGACAACTCCCCTCGCTGGAAAACACCATCTCCCCTGGGCTAACTGACCCAGACACGTCGCCCCCCACCCCAGTTCGCTGGCATTGGTGGAGATGATCGTCCACGCAGTAGGGTGGAGAGCCTGACAACACAGGAGATTGTGATCTCTGAACCACCAAGAGAGACTGTCCCTCATTTGGGAAGTAACCCAAATCGACTGGTCGAAGTACTCTGTCCCCCACTGGTCCAAAAACCCAGTCTGGAAAGGACGGGACCTCCACTGGGCCCACTTGACCATGGGAATCGTGGATACCATAGTGCCCACAATCCGAAGACACTGAGATGCCGGAAGGAGATCTTGAGTGAGTGCTATCGACAGGCGTTGTTTGATAATGGGAATCTTCTCCGGAGGAAGAGAGACCGTACCACTTACCGTATCCAGCCTTGCTCCTAGGTATACGGGATCCTGTGAAGGTGACAAATGGCTCTTCTCCAGGTTGATGATCCAACCGAACCGTTCTAGGGTCGCGACCACCAGTGCTCGATGTATGAGCAACGACTCTCGGCTATGATGTAATTATAGAATGTTGTCTAGATAATGGAAGATACGGACCCCTGCTCTCGAAGCAAGGCCACCACAGCCAGTAGTACTTTGGAGAACACTCTTGGCGATGTCGTGAGCCCAAAGGGAAGACATAGGAACTGATAGTGCAGACCGCTTATGGCAAACCGGAGAAATCGTTGGTAAGAAAACCGCACTGGGACGTGAAAATAGGCATCCTTCAAATCTATGGAGTGCATCCAATCTCCCGGATGCACCATCTTCAAGATGGTTTGCCATGACTCCATTTTAAAATGGTCCTTGACAATTAACTTGTTCAGGAAAGTCAGCTCGATCACTGGCCTCCAATTCCCGGTTCTTTTTTGTACAAGAAAAAGAGGAGAGTAAATGCCTCCAAAGCGTTCCAACCGCGGGACGGGTGATATCACCCCCTGAACCAGGAGGTTCTCCAGATATGAAAGGAGGATTGACCTCCGAACCGGATCCAAAGGAAGCGGCGTTGGACGAAATGCAGAACGAGGGGTCTTGTGAAACACCAAACAATGACCGCTGACAACCGTCTCTAAGACCCACGGGTCTGGGATCTTGTCCGCCCAGATTTTCCCGATCTTGGCCAACCTTGCGCCCACTTGGAAAACCCGGACGGGCAAGCTTTCAAAAGGACTTCTGCAGTCTCTGGGCCGGAGCTGAAGGACCCTTCTTGGCCCTAGAGAAGGTAGAAGAAGGCCATCAAGGGCAGCGAAACTCCCTACCCGGCTTATAAGCCCGTGCTTCCTTCCTTCTGTTGAACGCGTCTTTTCTAAACAGCACATTTTTTTGTTTCATCAGCCTCCGATCCCGAGGAATAAAGCCAGACTTCCCTCCAGTGGCTTTGGCAATTGCAGCGTCTAATTTATTGCCGAACAAGGTTTGACCTTCAAATGGTATCTTACACCACCCCTGTTTAGAGGTGGGATCAGCCACCCACGGTCTGAGCTATAAGGTTCTTCTGCCCGTAACTGCTGACAACATCACTCTGGCTAAAGTCCAGATAACATCAACCAAAGCTTCGGCAAAGAAGGCGGAAGATAATCTGATGTTCCGTAATAGAGACAAGATTTCGGATTTACCGAGATCCTCCAATACAGCAGTCTCCGCGCTGTCCACCCAAGCCTCCAGGGCCTTGAAGGTTGCGGCCATAGCGACATCGGGCTTACAGGCACCCTCGGCCATAAGGTAGACCTTTTTGAGATCTAGATCCGCCATCTGATCCAGCACATCTTTAAACGTGACGGCATCGTCTAGAGGCAGCGTAACATGCCTTGCCAGCCTCATGATGGCTGCGTCCACGACAGGGGACTCTTCCAAGTGCTCAAACTCCTCTTTTTTAAAGGGATATAACGTGGAAAATCTATTGCGAAGGACGCCTTCCTTTCCACTTGACCCCACTCTCCCTGGATAATATCCTTGATTTCATCCATGAAGGGGAATGCTAGCAATTCCTTCCTAACATGCTTGAAATACCACCTCTTCTTATCAGGCTGTTCCACAGCCTCCTCCCACAAAAGAGCTTGCCGAACGGCTTTAACAAAGGGCTGGACTAGGGTAAAATCAAACCCTTCGAACTGGTCATCCTCATCCTCAGAAGAGGAAGAACCAGACTGTGGACCAGACGAATCACGGCCTCTGCCAGAGCCGACCATCCTGGACGGACCTGGCCTAGCCTTGGTTGGCTGGCCTATGGCTTGGCCTGCTCAGTGGCAGAGCCTGGGCGGCAGAAAATTCCCTTAAGGTGTCCTGAAGGACCACCTTCATCAGTGACATGACCTGGGAGGCGTCTGCATCCCTATCCTTGGTGGCGTCCATAAAGCATGACTGGCAAGCGGTTTTCCCTGGCAAGGCCCTATTAGGGCACGCCCAACACCCGTCAGGTTGGGGTTGCGGATGATGAGACGGCCCCGGCAGTGCAGAGGAGGTCCGCTGATTTACAGACGGGGACCTGTTTCTAAATCTTCTATCATATCGGTGCAGACGCTTAGCTGCAGGGGAAGGAGACCTTCGCCAATAGCAGATGGCGGACAGCAAGAACTTTATCCGCGCAAGGTAGGCACTCAGATTAGGGAGGGGAAAAAAAGAACAACTAGCTGAGCGTCGCATGCAAATTTATGAGATACAATCCTGATTAGGGGGAGGAGGGAGGGGTTAACCCATTCGTGTGCTGCCATGGAGCTGACAGGAAAGTAAGCTTGTTAGCTCGTTTGATACCAATAAAGTTAAGAAAAAATACTTAAAATAAATAAAAACTAGAAAAACAAATAAGTAAAAAACAATAAGAAATAATAATTAAAATAAAAGTGTTAAAAAAGTAAAAAAATATAAGACCAAAAAAAGTTAAAGATAATAAGATGAATAAAAATTATAAAAAGTAAAATTTAAAAAAGTGATGAAGTAAAATAAATAATGAACACTAACCCTGCCACCTCCGCCACCTGGTTGCCAATCTCTATTGGGGGGGTTTTGAGGAACCTGACCTTGGGGTAGCAGAGAGACTCAGCCCTGAGTCTAGCTGAACAGGACTGCAAAGATTTTGGCAGGTAACATAGTTCACATAAATGCATTATAGTTGAGTATTTAGCTGTTTGCCTGGAGCTCAACTTTAACAGTTGTAAGTGTTCTTTTTGGGGGGTTAAACTCATATAGTCTAGAATCCCTGCCTGCAATTAATTGGCATACATACCATAGCGTTTGGTCCCCACGCATAGTGGAAGATCACTGGTTGATGAATCCTGGTGATTGTCTTTTTTTCAGTTCATTCCCCTGAATTCCCCATTGCCATTCTGTCTGGGAAAACATATTAACTAAATAAACAGCTGAATGATTCAATATAATCATTAGAGCAGTAACACTACCTGTCCTGTTAACTCATTCAGTGATCACATCCCTAATAAACTCTCCTGTTACAGATAACAGCTGCTTGGGCTTCCCTTCACTGTTATATATTAAAGCCGAACATTATGCAGACATTGCAAGCCACCATTTAAACAATATATGATTTATTAGAATAAAATGCATTTTTACGTATTATTAGCAAGTATATGAACCTGTTTTTATATCAGTCTTCTGTACAGTATAGCTCGCACAGAGAGAGGAAGGGGCACTACTGGAAGCCAATCAGGCTCTACAGCACTGCAAAGTGCTATCTCTTACACAACAACAGGTTCCTAAGAGGAGGAGAAAGCAGAGTGTTGATCTAATCAGTGTGCTTCTGCTCCTTCATTGTTCACTCACAGGCTGGGGTAGGTTCTATAACTTTATTGGTAAGGTGCAATGTAGACTGCACGTAGTACCAGGACCTGACTGTGATATGTGGCTGGATAAGTAGATATCTGGAGGATTCATCCCTCACAGTCAAGACATCCCCAACTGATATTAGAGGGTCAAGAGACAGAGAGAGAACCCCTGAAACGTAAGAAAGACTCTGACTTCTTTTACAGGGTCAAATATCTGTCTGGCTGCTCTCACAGAGTCAGCAGTTACCAAGAAGCTGCTCTTAAAGGGCCTTTTTAGTACATCTGCTACTCATTACTTTACATCTGCTACATTACTTGTCCTATTTTTGTGCTAGTTTTGAATATCCTAACCCTAAACCCTTTTCCCTGCAATTAAGTTCAGCAATAAAAAGGAAGGTTAAATAGACTGAAGCGGTGTGTGGGTGGAGACAGCTTGCAGTGCTGTCACAGGAGGCTGTGCTCCGCTTGCTCGGCCTCCTGTGATGGCGTGTCAGAAAGGAGAGTGGTACAAGGAGTCAGTGATCGGTGAGTATTTGTAAATAATTGAGGACAGAGTATGGTTACTATATCCTCAATTATGATTGGATGGGAAGTGATCTACATCCCCTCCTGTTCATTCATAATTGTGGTTATAGTAAACACACTATGTTTTCTCATGTTATGAATGAACAGGAACACTCAGTATAGAGGATTCCTGTTCATTTATAACAGGGGCTGCAGAAAAAGAGACTGAGGACTCTGTGTTCTCAATCTCTATTTCTATTTTAAAAGGGAATTATCAGGGGTCTGTTTAGACCCCTAATATTTCCCCAGAGCCCCAAACAGTAAAGTAAAGTAAACAAATACAAATTTTCAATAAAAATAAATAAAAATAAAATATAAAAACATAAAAAGTTTATAAAAAATAAAGAAAATACTTAAAAAAAATTTGAACAGGTTAGAAAAAAAACA
>NW_017306291.1:3484374-3504254 GCF_000935625.1 Nanorana parkeri | reverse complement strand
CAAGAACCTGACCCTGAAATGGAAATGTTAGCCTGGCACACTACTTAGGGGGTCATTCCGCACTCTCCCCTCCTTGAGAAGAGGAGATATTTTCAGCAGTGCGGCTTCACATAAAGAGAATATTGCTTAGATTGTGCTAGGGGGCCCAGTGGCTAATGAAAAGAAGCCCTGCAGTAGTTCTCACATGAATGTTTTGAGTCTGTGTCTACAGTAGCCCAAGCCATCAAAGGCCAGAACTTACATACATGCCTGCTGAGAAGCATATGCTTTCATCACTGTCATAAAGGTAACTTTGCCCCAAAGATAACACAGAGACCTAATTAAAGTATATCTCAGCAGAAGAAGAAAATGTTCAAACATTTTAGCTTAGAGCTTACCAGTCCTTAGATGTGGTGGCCCATCATGCAGTCATGTGTTGTTGTTGCAGAATCCCAATCAACTGGACATTTTTTCAGGACACTGTCCTCCTGTGCCATTTACAATGAATGATACCAAGGCACGCCAACGCACATATTGTGCTTTACCATATGTTGCGTTAATGCATGCCTGAGTTTACCTCTGCTTGTCCACACACCACCACCTCCCCTAACATAAGGGGATGTGTTTTGTAGTCCAACAGGGGAGATTTGGGAAGGGCTACATCTCTGCTTGGTATTTCTGAACGCCAGAGGCAGCGTTGAAAGCTCACCTCCAGAAGTTGAGAGATCACTGGATTCCTAGCGGACCAACAGGTATTTTCTGTGCTTACATGGGGAAAGGTGCATGTATTGCAGAGACGTACTGAATATTGTTTCTTTATATTGTAGAGCTCTATCCCGAAGGAGCCGTTGGATTAACAAGTTCATCATCACTAGTCTGTCTAGAAGTTTGATCTTCAGCTACTCCATTAGCATTAACCGCCCTTCTTCTAGTGCCCACAGAGCTGTTGTCCACTCCAGTAGTACAATGCTGAATAACTTTTATTAAACATCTTCATACTGGGGGGAGAGTATAGGGATCCTAGACATCCCGGGTGTAATAGACATAGACTCCAGACTCACCAGACCTTTGTTAGTATCTTGGTGTAGATCCACTTGTGATACAGAGGATAGTAATTGAAGTAGCAGGGATGAGCATAAATCCTCAGAAGGCGAGACACCAGTCATGCCCCTGAAGTCCTTTGAGTTCCAGGTAACTTCAAAAGCCATCCATTTTTCTTGCTTCTCTTCCTCTGGCAACAACACAGGCCTCCTCCATAATGGAGGTCCCAGGGAAACACTTCCCACACTCCAGCCTCTGCCCACCCCCAGGCCTCAGGCATAGCCTGGGCGGTGGCTGGACTGCATCCAGCTCTAATCTATGGCTGGTCCCGACTAGTCTGAGCACATGGCAAATCCCTCCAGTATATGTACCCTATCCCAGCATGCAACAGTGGTTGAGAGGAACCCATTGATTGGCTGCTGTACTGTACATACACTCACAGTGCCTCATTAGCTGTCCCACAATACATTAGAGTCACACTCCACCCAGGGGGGTACAGTCAATGTCAGGCAACTGGAATTAACCAGATAAATGCCACTATAATCCAGCCAGACTGACTTATGCCCTGGCTATCATTAAATGTCTAGTAGCCACCCCACAGAAGGTGATGGGGGCTACACTATATCCCAGATAAACACTTTAAGAGGCAATTGGATAAATACAAGAAGCAAGAACAGAGCCTCTAACTAAAGCAGTTAGTTGTGGTAGGAGATGTTTGATCCAAACATTTGGCTGTACTCTTTTTTACAGTAACAATGCCATTCTCCTATAATTCCAGCGTGTTATGATGAGAATACTGTACACCGGATACTTTATAGCCATTATGTTTTAAAGCGAGGGATTAGCCTTGGTAGCATGGCTCTGCCGTCTTCTCAGCTGTTACATTTCCCTAATGTGACTTCCTGCTGTTTCTGATTTATTGTGGTCCAATCTATTTGCCTGCAATCCTTTATCACTGTTCTTCCAAGCTGCGTGATTGAGAAGAAATATTCGTAGCCTTAAATGCTGCATAAAGCTTTGCTACAATTTTACCAGACGCAATAAACTAAAAGAGCCAAGGCAATAAAAACAAGTTAAAAAAAAGACTCAGGGAAGTGGTAATGCTATCAAAGATACATCATCACTGTGCTTCAGGTAGATTGTTTCCTTGGTATTGTGACAATAATGGCCCAAAGCAGCTCCGTCATAGAGGAGGTGCCATGCCTCCCAACGTTCTGAGAAGGGACACCTTCTAGCACAATGTATTTAGGCAATGGACACACCAATGCTTTTCCTTTATACTGGCTTTTCAAATAGAAAACAAGATAATTACGAGATAAAATTAAAGTTTTAGATCCCATCCATAGATCTCTGTTTATCAGACCTAAAAGAGGAACAACTGAGGAGGAAATTGTTCTAAATGAGGGAAAGAGGCATGCGGTTTCAAATGAGGGACAGAGGGATACGGTTCCAAATGAGGGACAGAGGTATACAGTTCCAAATGAGGGGCAGAAGGATACGGTTTCAAATGAGGGACAGAGGGATACGGTTCCAAATGAGGGACAGAGGGATACGGTTCCAAATGAGGGACAGAGGTATACAGTTCCAAATGAGGGACAGAGGTATACAGTTCCAAATGAGGGGCAGAAGGATACGGTTTCAAATGAGGGACAGAGGGATACAGTACCAAATGAGGGACAGAGGGATACAGTACCAAATGAGGGACAGAGGGATATGGTTCCAAATGAGGGACAGAGGGATATGGTTCCAAATGAGGGACAGAGGGATACAGTACCAAATGAGGGACAGAGGGATACAGTACCAAATGAGGGACATGGTTCCAAATGAGGGACAGAGGGATACAGTACCAAATGAGGGACAGAGGGATATGGTTCCAAATGAAGGACAGAGGGATACAGTTCCAAATGAGGGGCAGAAGGATACGGTGCAAAATGAGGGACAGAGGGATACAGTACCAAGTGAGGGACAGAGGGATACAGTACCAAATGAGGGACAGAAGGATACAGTACCAAGTGAGGGACAGAGGGATACAGTACCAAGTGAGGGACAGAGGGATACAGTACCAAATGAGGGACAGAAGGATATGGTTCCAAATGATGGACAAAGGGATACAGTTCCAAATGAGGGACAGAGGGATACAGTACCAAATGAGGGACAGGGTACCTAATGAGGGAGAGAGGGACACTGTACCAAATGAGGGACAGAGCAATACGGTTCCAAATGAGGAAAAGAGCGATACTGTCGGGTCTCAGCCCGTATATCCCACAGATACAAAATTGTGTGTATCTTCCTGCACTCCTTACCGGATCTCCTAGGAGATGATGTCTGTAATAGGGTGCTTGCAGCGACCACAGAGGCACCGTGTAGTCAAGTAGTAATTCCAAAAGATTTCAGCTTCTGAGCCTGATGACGGGGACCCAACGTGGCCCCGAAAGTACTTGTGATTTTGAATGACCGTTGTCATTAAAATATATTGAATCTACTTTTGGAGTGCTGGTGACATCTTTTGGAATTAGCACTCCCACAGATGTCACACGCCTCCGTGTGACGCGGCGGCCCGGCGAGACACGCCTCCGTATGACGCGGCGGCCCGGCGAGACACGCCTCCGTATGACGCGGCGGCCCGGCGAGACACGCCTCCGTATGACGCGGCGGCCCGGCGAGACACGCCTCCGTATGACGCGGCGGCCCGGCGAGACACGCCTCCGTATGACGCGGCGGCCCGGCGAGACACGCCTCCGTATGACGCGGCGGCCCGGCGAGACACGCCTCCGTATGACGCGGCGGCCCGGCGAGACACGCCTCCGTATGACGCGGCGGCCCGGCGAGACACGCCTCCGTATGACGCGGCGGCCCGGCGAGACACGCCTCCGTATGACGCGGCGGCCCGGCGAGACACGCCTCCGTATGACGCGGCGGCCCGGCGAGACACGCCTCCGTATGACGCGGCGGCCCGGCGAGACACGCCTCCGTATGACGCGGCGGCCCGGCGAGATCCACGTATGACGTGGCGGCCCGGTGAGGCACGCCCACGTGTGATGCGGCGGCCGGCGTGGCACGCCCCCGTGTTTCATGACGCACGCCCAGTGATGTCACTCGGGCTATATAAGCAGGCTCAGCAGGCTCAACCATTGCTGAGTGATCTTCAGCCAGTGACCAGTGCCTGTTTGGATCTGATTCCTGTGTTCTGCTATTTGATTGACCTGGCTTGCTCCTGACCATCCCATGCTTCCTGATTATTTGATTGACCCTCTGGCTCCTGACCTGGCTTGTTCCTGACCACTTTCTGCATCCTGATTTGCTATTGGCTCCCTGGCTCCTGACCTGACTTGTTCCGTGCCACTCTCTGCATCCTGATTTTGGCTACTAGCTCTCTGGCTCTGACCCTGCTTGTTCCTGACCATCCCTGGAATCTTCTTGTGGAGCACCATTCCCAGCGGGCACCCTCGATTCCACACCCGGCAGCCGTGCTGCTCTTGCCTGTGCACCCCCTGTTTCAACCTCAGGGGTCCACAGACAGAACCGCAAGGGAGGTCCTCCTAGTCAGTTCGGGCTCGCACCACGGTACGTAACAGATACGGTTCCGAAAGAGGGTAAGAGGGATACGGTTGCAAATGAGGGACAGAGGGATGTGGTTCCAAATGAGGGACAGAGGGATATGGTTGCAAATGAGGGACAGTTGGGAGGTAAGCTTATTGCTTGCAAAACAGTACAAAACCCCATTTGCATGAGTGAATTTCATGTTTTGTCTGCTCTTCATCATTCGCAGTCCAACGCTAATGAATACAATAATTAAAGCACCCAACAGACTACAGACGTGTCACGGTGTGCTTCAAGGTAACTACATGTAACTGCACACTGGCAGACATAATAACACTTCTGCAGCACAAATCACAGGCAGGATTTGACTCAGCAGACTCTCGGCGCAGAAGTCTCGCTGTGCAGTTATGAACTCCATATTTCTCCGCACAGTCTGATCCATGAAGTCGTCCTCTATCACAGTGCGCGGAGCAGTGACAGTGCACTTGTGTTATGTGTCATGTGTCAGCTGTCACTGCACCCTCTGCACACAGAGCAGATGGACTGCTGTGAGAGCAAAGTGCACCATGAACGGCCCCGCTGACCAATCAGTGAACCCTTTCTATCTGCCAATCCGTTTGTGATTTGCATTGCTAAAGTCTGGGTCATTCCATGGCTGCCAGGCACAGCTGAGTCCCTTCTGCAGCACACAAGTTGAACTTTGGTGAGTCTGTTGCATGTAGAATTGTTGTAGAAGCCAGTTCGCAGAATGCTCATATAAGGGGCTGGCTAGTGGTGTAGCTGGCAAGCATGCAATCGGATACATTGTAACTTGCAGATTAGTTAGAGCTTTTTTAATTCCTCCTTCTTGGACATGACTGCAGGCAGGAATATGCAAGTGATTCATAGTTGCTGGCAGTTTCAAACCATTTCCAGGAACGGATTTCTGCTGCTATGTTAATGTTTATAGTGTATGTATAGGCAAAACGTTTGCTTTTTAGTTCAGGAAAGAGTAGGAAACAGTCGAAGAAGAATTCCAGGCAAAGTTTTTGTTAAACTTTGCAGTGGGGCTGACCCCTGCACTGCAAGGGTTAACTGGTCGTTTTGGTCTAGGGAGCAAAATAATAAAGTTATAATCGCATGATCCTCAGAGCCAGATGGCTGTGACAGTGCTCCCACCTGCAGAGGCGTAACTATAAACCTCTGGGCCGCGCTGCAAAAAACTATTAAGGGCCCCCCTACCACCAAAACCCATGATTTTGATACCTTTTATATTAAATAAACAGTATTGTATGTTATGACTTTCAGGGCTAGTTCCCACCAGCCCCAGTTGGTTTGCCACTGGAACGCGTGGCAAATCAATTCCAGCGTTCTGGGCCCTCCACAACTGGCGGAACAACAGGGCCTGGTCACAAATGAGACCACTGTGACCCTGGTAGTTTTGCCAGTGCTGGTATCTGGACTTATCGGGGCATTTTTACAAGTACTCATGTAAATGCCCACTATTGGCACTGGTACATCCTTACTTAATAATATAATGTGCCCCCTCTTCCCGGTGACCAACACAGCCTCTTCATCTCCGCACAGCCACCCATACATGCCCCACTCCTACTGCTGCGGGGGAGAGAGAGTGGAACTATCTCTGGGGGGGCAATTGCGGCAGGATGAGGGAGCCGTGGGCGCTCTTCTTCCTCTCTGCCCACCCCCTCCAACAGACAGAACACCAGGGCCTGGTCAAGATTGCGACACTGGTAGTCCCACCAGTGCCCCCCTGCCTGTCTCCTCCTCTACTGCAGATATGGTATGTCCCTCAGTAATACACAGTGCAAAGAACATGATAACTCTCAGACCTTAGACCATTGCAGCAGAGGGGGAGTGAGTCAGAACGGAATGGTCTAAGTGAAAGCCGGCGTTGAGGATTGGGTGACTATAGCTTTTTATTATTTTTCTCCGTTGACCAAAATAAGCAATTAACCCTTGCAGTGTGGGGGGTAGCCCTACTGCAAAGGTTATTAAAAATTTGGGATGGAGTTCTTCTTAAAGCAGAAGCAATTGTGTAATGTTTCTGGTTTTGCCCTAATGTGCAAGTATGCATATTTGCTCATTAGGGCACACTTACCTTACAAGTGTGCCCTTCTCCAGCGCTGTCGGATCGATCCTCTGTCCTTAGCAATGTCCACTGCCGCGGAGACATCCGGGTTCTCGTAAGTTCTCTTCGGCCATTGGGTGGCCACTGATGAAGTATCTCCTGAGCATACGCACTGACATTACATCCTCCCCGGCACTCGGCACATCTCTTAGATGCTGTGAATGGGCTGAGTGTTTGTACTACACGATGCATACAGTCTACACAAAAAAATATAAAATCGCTGGGGGCAAGAGGAAGATTTTTTTTGGCAGAAGAGACTTTGCATATCTTTTGCCAAAACCCTGACCTTCCAGTGATTTTTTTTAAATCATTTTACTTATTTTTTTTAAAACTTAAAAACAGTTTTCCCGCTGGAGAGATTTTTCTTTGGAATCCAGTCTAGGTGATGCAACAAGCAAAAAAGTAAACGGAATTCCCCTCTTAGGCTGGATTCACACTGTTGCAATGTGTTAACGCATGCATCTTAATGCGCATTCCATTAAGGCAGCCTATTCATTTCTCTTCAATAAATGTTTGCTGGGTTTTTCAAAACATCACGTTCATTTTACAAGGTCAAGAGATATAAAGTATGACTGTCAACAATGAAGTACAAACAAGAGAATGTAGCATAATAGGTCAATAAACCATCACTATTTCTGAACGCAGGCATGTGCAGAATACTAAAAAGTGCTGGTGGCAAGATGATACAATACAAATAGACCTCATGTATTTTACTCAGCTGCATAAGGCCTTGTTCACACCAAATGCAGAGCAAATCCGGTCATGTTTCTGCACACGCACTCTAGTCTTTTAGACACGTTTTTGATGCGTTCCGGGATCTTTTTGGTTAGAAGTTTAAAATGGGCTTTCAGTGCGTTCCAGGCATTTGCATGCGTTTTTGATGCGTTCCAGAGCAGATAAAATAGGGCCTGCTGCAGTTTTTTCACCTGCTCTGGATTTGCTCTGCAACTGCACGCTGCAATGTGTGGGGGGGGGGGGGGAGGAGATAGAGCAGCCTTTCTTCTGGCTTCCTCAGAGGTGCCTTGAAATTTTCTCAGTGTAATGCCTTTCCATGGTGCAGGCAGGCTTCTGACATGAAGGGGCTCCTAATGTGAAGGGGGAACCCTGATGCAAAAGGGGGACACACTTTAAAAAAAAAGGGTGGCTCTGATGTAAGAGGGTGGCTGTGATGTAAAAGGGGGACTCTGATGTAAAAGGGTGGCTCTGATGTAAAAGGGGGACTCTGATGTAAAAGGGGGACTCTGATGTAAAAGGTGGGCTCCTGACGTTAAGGAGTGAATTCTGATGTGAAGAGGGCTCTTTATGTGAAAAGGAGGCTTCTTATGTAAAGAGCTTGTAATGTGAGGGGGAGACGCTAATGTGAAAGCAGGGGGCTCTGAAGTGAAGGTCGGTGCCTAGTGTGAAAGTGGGACTCTGCTATGAATGAAGGGGGCTCCTGATGTGAAGGTCGGTGCCTAGTGTGAGAGAGGAACTCTGCTATGAATGAAGAGGGCTCCTGATGTGAGAGTTGACTCCAACTCTCCCATGTTGGTTTCCTTGAACTTCAATCCAGTGCAAGATCTTAAGGGACAGCACAGTCTCCAGCAGCTGTCCATCTACTAATCTAGAGGAGGGAGCAGTGGGTCATATGTAGCAAGGGAATAGCTTGCTTTGCTGTGTCTGTGTATTTGTGCAGGCACACACAGCGGTGACTCCATATGACCCCGCTATGGAAAGGAGCCACCCCAAAACCGGATATCAGGACCAGTGCTCAGGGGATCAGCTGATTCTGCAGGAAACTAAAACCTTTAAGCATCAAGGAGCAGCATTGTAAGTGATTTTATCAGCATTTGAAATAGCTTAAAAACCTTTTCACTTTAACCCTTTCGCTGCCAAGCGAATCAGCTGGTGATGACAGCTATTAATTTAAAGGGGACAGTCTGCTGAACAGTTCTACTATAAGCTGATGGTCGCTAAAGCGACCATCAGCTTATAGTAGAACTGTAAATGCCAGGTCCGTACGACGTACTGAGCTGGCCAGCTGGAAGCACTTTTGTAGCTCCGTACGACGTCCTTGGCAGCGAAAGGGTTAATATCACTTTAAGGATGCCAGCCCTCAGAAACATTTTATTCTCCATTAAGCTAAGGAAAGGTTAATGTTTTGCTGGCCAAGATTATTCAAAGAACAAGTTAGTTTCGGGGCAGGTAGCTTTAAATATGTCTGTCTTCAAATGTGCAAAGGGAAAAAAGTTGAACATTTCATTTTGTAGTTTCGGGGGCATTTCGCATAGCTTTGGCTATAAACGCATTCATCTCCGACTGTAAAATGAAGTCCTCTGGCACAGTTATAAAAGCTTATTTGGAATCGTAAACATTGATGGCTGGAAAGAGGGGTGAAATATTCCCAGTGAGATACAGCCCGCTATTCAGAATATGCGCGGTGACTGCAGAGCTCCTAGAAATCTATGAATTGTGCAGATATAAGTCTAGAAGTCTAGGGTCGCAAGCTGACTTTTTTTATGGACAAATCAGGTTATAAGTGAAAGAGTGTAAAGTACACAAGACCCAAGAACAACCAATCAGATTTCAGTTTTCTCTAGTTAGGTCAATAAGAAGATGATTTCTGATGTTTTAATTATTCTTTAATATTAATGATTATTACTAGTTTCAAACATCAGGTTTACTTTTTTAAGATGATTGTTGATCACTGAACAGACTACCACCTCTAATATTGGACCTTGTTCCTCTTTTAGTAAAGGATCGGAAAATGGCGTTTTTGAGTGGCAATGTTCAGACGGTGTTGGGACTCGTCCATCCTGATCAGCTCGGCAGAACCTTGACACACGAACATTTGACGATGACCTTTAACTGTTGTTACTACCCCCCTCCGACGCATCAGTCTGCCCTATCTGATGGACCCATTCGTATGGAGAACTTGTACTGGCTGAAACAAAACCCCTACAGTAATAAAGAGAACCTGCTCCTGAACCAAGAGGTGGAGGCTGTAAAAGAAGAATTAATTGCCTTTAAGGCAGCTGGTGGAGGCTGCATAGTGGAAAACACTACAACTGGCATTAGCAGGGATGTAAATACACTGAAAAGACTGGCTGAAGATACCGGGGTTCACATTGTGGCAGGAGCTGGTTTTTATGTAGATGCTACTCATACACCTGAAACCAGGGCAATGTCTGTAGAACAGGTAAAGTAAATACAGTATCTGAGTTCAGTCTAGACCGGGTGACACCCTTTAGCCAACGTCACCACGCGCGTGCGCGATGACGTCATCACCGATGCACGGCCATCTGAATTGATGCCTGCCGGTGGCCATCTTGGTGATGGACTCCGGCAGAGAGAGGAGAGGACGTTCACCCGGCGGGATAAGGTATGTCGCCGGGTCCCCTCCTCTCTCCTGACACTGTTGGGCTCTCGGTCCATGACCGAGTGCCCGACTTTTTAGAGGGGGTGACACCAAAATGCCAGTCATTTTGTTGTCACCCCTGCAATGGTGTCACCCGAGCGCGGGCCGCACCCCCCTTGTGACGCCACTGCTCATACTTTCACACACCCTAAGAGGAATGTGGACAAAATATTTGAAACTGCTTGCGGTGATGAGATTAGAAAACAGGAATAAGCTGTAGCTTTTCTTTCTCAAGGTAAAATTACCTTTTTGTTAGTACCGTATTTGTATATGACTGTTACAGTATAAAAAAGATACACACTGCAAGCTTCAGGCAGCAGTATCATCTACAGGTAAAGTTTTTTTTAGTTAAAGCCTCTACTACGTAATAGCTGACATGTAGATCACATAAACTGGAACCCCTCTGGTTCCCTGTTTTTATAGGGGACTGAACTGTCCAAGACAGTTGTGATTGAGCCACCAGTTGTGCAAAATGCCACAATGGCACTTAAAGGGTAGATGATTATTAAAATACCCACATCAATGTTAATAATCAGATTGTTAGTGGGAAGGAATTTAAAACTAGGGTTGCTTGTGCCATCATCTGACCCACACGTGGTCTGCATTTCCTGTGTATATTATATTCTGGAGCTGTCACATTTGATTGCCCTAAAATTGCAGAGAGAGGGCTTACTTCCTGGTCACCTCCTAATCTCTGCAGCCTCGTAGGACCTCACAAACATTCCTTTTAATTATTTATAACTATTTGCTGGCAATGTAGATTGTACAGATAGGACATCATATTTTTCATGCAAGGTTTTGCTTTAAATCCAGGATAACTGATGCCGAGGCACATTCATTAAAATTATTTTTGGTTTCTTTAATTCCGGCAGATTTATGTATTCTGTATTTTTCAGCACTTATCGCTCTGACTTCAGACACTTATGCGGAGTGTCAGACTGCACTTTCTTCTGCACTTCATTCAGAGATACAATGTTCCCCTTATTAGTGGGAATACAATGGCATGCTGAAAGGAAGCTTGCACGTCTAATGTTAAAGGCATTAAGCGATCATCTTTTTTAGGCTATATGCGAGCTGTTACACAAAACTCTAGCTATGTATTTTGATGATGGATCTTATTCACTATAACGGTATGTGAACCTATTAGTATTAGCTGTACAGCATTAATGTAAAAATAGCTGTGCAGTTTGCATAGGAAATGCAATGATTCAATCTGTTTTCACTGTGTGTAAAACTAATTTTGAAAATATATATTATATTGACCCATTTTGAATTGTGTTTTTGGCTTGCTTCCTTATCCTATATAATTGTTTAGCATTGAGCTAGCAATTGTATTAAAGAGAATCAATGCGGAATCTGGATTGTGTAGGAACCTGTAGCTCCACTCTTACATTGTCTTGGGAGAGGGCGGGTACAGCTGGCTCTGCCTCTAGATAGGCAGAGCCAGCTGTCACACACGCAGCTGGGCGGATCTCAACATCGATATCGGGATCCTCTCCGGCTACAGTTCGCGGTATACTGAGCTTAGGGTGACGGGAGGACGCTAGTTTGTGTCCTCCCGTTACCCTAAGCAGAACTATGGGGAAAAGCCCTGACCCCATAGTTCTCCTTTTAATGCTTCGCTTGCCATTTGCATTTTTTTTTATTCTGATAGCTGTTGCCCTCAGAATAAAGAAAATAAAAAAAGACGGCATAGAAATGAATAACTAGATTCCTATTGGCTATTTGAATTTGCAATAGCCAATAGCAAGCTGCCTACTGCACCCGCCCTCTGGTGCTGTCAATCAGCAGAGAGAGGACCTGATGGAGAACTTCAGGTCCACCTCTGCTGATTGACAGCAGCAGTGGGCGGGTGCAATAGCTAGTCTGCTATTGCAAATTCAAATAGCAATCTAGCAATTCATTTCTATGCCGTCTTTTTTTTTTTTTCTCTGACGGCGGCCGGCGGCTCCGATATCAGAGTTAAAAAAAAAAAAACAGAAGGGAAAGGTTTACTCTGCTAGATTGAGCAGAGTAAACCTTTCCGGGAGAAAATGTTTCTCTCCCGGGCAGCCGGGAGCCGCTATCTAGTAGTGGGAGACTGCCAAAACGTCCGGGAGAGTTGGGATGTCTGCATTGTTACATATGCAATTGATGGAAATGCCCTCCGCACACCTTTCAGCAGTCCCGGCCAACAATCAAATAAATGGTGCTCGAAGTAACTTCACGGATGGCACCGTGCAAAACACAAGATTGAAGAAATAGGTCACCAGCACTCCATAAGTTAAAATGAATGAGTCCTTTTAATGGACAATGATGTCACAGAAATCCAACATGAGCCGACGTTTCGGGGCCACACAGGGTCCCTACTTTAAGGCAAGAGATGTGACCAAAGAGACTGCCAAAACGTCCGGGAGAGTTGGGATGTCTGCATTGTTACATACACATGTAAGAGTGCTGAAACTCTGTCCAGGCTGCTGCCATAAAGTAGAAATATGAATCCATAATTAAGAATACTAACAGCACCTTTTGTTATGTAATGGTGTTTCAGGATAGGGATGGGGGCATGTTAGGTTATAACCTACCTTGCAGCCATTACATCCTATCTTGTAGCAACTCCATGAGTAACAGGACATTCTGAGCCTCCAATAAGTCAGAGTTCTTACATTTAGTGTCCTGACATTCCTAGCACTATAGTACCTTCATCTAAATGGGTCTTATGAATACAAGAATGACTCCCTAATAGGAAGTTCCTAATCCTCAAGATAGATAACACTTACGTTAAGGAATGTAGGTCTACACTTAAGGGCAGTTTTAAATACTTTACTTGAACATGGTAGAAGGTAGGACAGGAGAACAAAGTAGTTAGAATACCCAAAACTCCATGATGCTCTTACAATTCCTTGGCTAGTAGTCACTAAGGTGGGTCTCAACCTCCCGAAGCATCATGCAGCCAAAAACAAGAGGTTTGAGTGTATCTCTGTTCCATTGATGACTCTAGCAGAAAATCCCATTGGCATACTTGGCCTCCAGGCATACAGCATGCTCACAAGGGTGGGTAATATCCTCCAGGCCCGAGCTCCTGGCCCGGGGCCTAAAACCAGGCAGACAGCCTGTTCCAGGGGAAAACTCTCAACAAAGAGCCTTTCCTTGAAGATAAAAGGCTAACAGAGGACTTCCTCTTCCAACTCTATAGGTTGAATTCTATGGGTTTGTGTCTCTTTTCCACCTAACTATGTAATTATGTAAGACGGGAGGGCTGGCAAAAGCAAGTGACAAGCATCTAAAGGACACTTCCAGACCATTACCTCCCTATTTGATCCATGCTAGGTCTAACCCACTGATAACATGCTCAGCAGGGGTTGGCCTACTAACAGAACAGACAACACTCTCTGTACCCACCCCTGAGGGAGAGAGCCTCAACAAAGTGATTAGCAGAAAACATATTACAGATCATGCTTGGGTGAACTGCTTTTCAATACAAACTGCAAAAATGCAAAACAAAATGCAAGCCTGTTAAGGAACACATCCCTACAGTTATATGACTGTGTTTTGAGTATCTGTTAGCAGCAGTTATCAAACTCGGGCAGGAGATAGAATGGCCTTATAGCCTGACAGGGAGAGAATACAACTAAATAAAAGCACCTAATCAGTTAGAGGTAAGTGTGCACACTTATGTCTAGTGTAGCTTGGGTTGAACAGTATCATATTTTTCTCACTAGTGACATGGACATTGGCAGATGTTTGTGACAGATGGGAAAAGATTTCCTGTTCATAGTCTGTGACTTGCTTGAGGGAATAGGGCCCTAAATGGACAAAGTGGTGCCAAATTAGGGGGATTGGACTGTTTATCATCATCTTAGACAAAATTGACTATCTCCACGCATGTGCAGACGCACCACAGAGTTTGCCAGATCCCAAAGACCTAAAAGATGGGGAGCATGTCTGCGCTTGTGTGGGAATCACACCACAAGTCTTTGCTAGGTCCTAAAAACCCATCAGAGTCCCAAGGCATTTCTGTTTATGTGTGTGATGAAAATCAGGAAGAGGACTTATAAGGAGAGCTATAGCTCCAATGAAGATAATGCTGGACTCCATGGACTAGTAAGGATTTTTTTTATAGTTATTATATAGGGACAGGTCATAGAAAAATGTAAATTAATTTGACTTAGGTGTACACCTTCAAAAATATAGCGTGCCCCTCATTAAAACACTCTTGCCTTTGTCCTCATCTCCCTGTTAGCTGACCCAAGTTCTGACGGATGAAGTCCTTAGAGGGGCAGACGGAACAGACATAAAATGCGGAATTATTGGAGAAATTGGATGTTCATGGCCACTGACTGACAGTGAAAAGAAAGTTCTTCAAGCAACAGCTGAGGCTCAGACACAGCTTGGGTGCCCAGTGAATATCCATCCTGGCAGAAATAGCGATGCTCCCTTCCAGATTGTGCGGGTTTTGGAAGAGGCTGGAGCCGACGTGTCAAAAACTGTAATGTCTCACCTAGATAGGTACTGTTATCAGCTAAAACAGTCTGGGGAACTTTTCTCTTAAATGCCACTTAAGAGAACCTGTACTTCAACACTGAACGATGTTAGATGAACCTCAGATTGAAGGTCAACTCCAGTTAAAATGCACTAATTAGTTTTGGATAGAGCAGCGAAAGGTTAGAGTCTCTGTCTGAGTTTTATTGTTGTCTGTGTCTTTATTTGGAGGGATTGAGCCTCTAAGAGCTCCCTTCAGTGGTGAATCTACAAATCTCTACATTTAAAATAATAAGAAAACATGTAAAAGTCTTAGAGGATTATTCACTATTGAGCCAAAGGATCCAGCCATAGCTTTGGCTGATCCTTTGGCTCGCTTCGGCTGCCTGTTCACAATAGCCCAGTGGCAGCCAAGTGGCTCAGCCGAGCCGAAGGCATATGCTTCGGCTCGACTAAGCTGAAGTGACAGCCGAAGTGTGGAGAAAGGTCGGCTGAAGGGCCGACCTTTCTCCACGCAAATGACAGCTGGGCCGAGCAGCCATGATCTCACAGCTCGCTCCGCCCAGTTTAAATGACAGATCAGCATCCACAAATGACCTGGGGATGTCGATCTGTAATTAAACAATAACAACTAGGCGGAGCTGGCTGTGACATCACGGATAGTTCCGCCCAGTTGTTATTTAGTGCCCGGGACCTACTAGAAGACTCTGGTAGGTGCCGGCCAACAGGAAACAGTCACCGCTAGCTCTGCCCAATTGTTTATATTATATGTCAGATTTGACATTATGCAGCAGGAGTTCGTTGCGTGCGGTCGGGTCAGCGTGCGTGTTTTTTATTACTATTTATTTATTTTATTTAAAATATATCTTTTTTTTAATTTTCCTATTTTTTAAATAATTTTTCAACATTTTTTTTCCCTTTGATTTAACTTTGTTTCTATTCTGCTTGCTACTTTGGAGGTACCGAGCAGAATAGCTGAACCGAATGCCACTCAGCTCGGTTTTTCACTTATAATACGTGCTCACAAAAAATACATTGAGCAAAATTTACTAAGACTGAAGCAGACAGAATCTGGAGCAACTGTGCGTAGTAACCATTCAGCTTCTGTTTTTCATTTTCAAAGCCTAAAGGTGGCCATACACTTTCGTTGTGCGATGGTTGTAAGGTGATTACAATTTCGTACGACCTGCCCATCATGGACAGGCAGATCGCACTTGCAATCATCGCAAGTCCTCCCCGCTGAAGGAAAGGCTTGCAAATGATTGCAATGGTGAGCGGGCAGTGTGCGCGGCTTTCGGGTCGTGCGGCTTTCGTCTTGCGATGGCGCTACCAACCCGCTGGAAATCGTACGATTTTCGGTGGGTTTTCTACATGCTTGTTATATGAAAACCGTACGACTGTACAGTAAATGCGGTCGCACGCTGCCCATCAACCTTGCGATTATCGTACGATCGTCAGGTGTATGGGCACCTTTACTGAACAAACTGCATTGGTTAATATGCAAAGCCGGTCCAGATTCTGTCTGCTCTAGTTATAGTAAATTCTCCCTCATTGCGCTTTCCCTTTAACTTTAATTAAGCATCAAGATGTTATTCTAAGACGAGGAGCTGTTGAAATCACAGAATACAACTAATTAACACTTTTACCTATTTTACATTTTAATAAGCAAACTAGCGGCTCTCCTGTACTTCACAAGCCAACTTGCACTTTGAAATCCACTCTTTGAAATATACTAACAATTTTGCAAATGGCTTGCTGTAGAAAAACCGTTAAAAAAAAAGCTGACCAGCTAAGCCTTTTAAATAATAAACACTTCAAGAAAAATGTGAGACCTTTTTATCTTACAGTGACAATGCTGTCTTTTTACAGCGTACATAGATATTATGGATGAGAGGACGATTTGCAACTTGATTTTACCTTTACTGAAATTCTATTGAACACAGGTAATGCAATAATAAAGTCCAAATCAATCAAAGGGTTATTAAGGATTGTGACCGCAACCTTGAGACAAAAAGATTTTTGTTAAACTATTTTATTTCAGGTCACTTGAAATCAAAGATCACTGAAGACAAGAATCCTGTTTGTATCGTGGTTGCAACTACAATCCTTTATATCCCTTTTTATTGTTTTGGACTTTATTGCATTTCCTGTGTTGATGACATTGGTCTCCTGAGGAGGATTAAATGTGATGGGATCATATACCTGGTTAACTATTAATTTCAGCAAGTATGAGGATCACCCAAAAGCACTGTTCTCCGTTTCCTATTTTCATGTTTCCTTTGTGTATTCCTACTGTAGGGCAGCTTTTCTCAACAACGGTGCCCAGGGGTGCCTTCTACCTTCCTCAGGGATGCCTTGATATTTCCATACTCTATCACAGGGGTGGCAAACTCAAATTCATCGGGGGCCGCATCAGCAGTATGGTTACCCTCAAAGGGCCGGTTGTATTGTATTTGAAAAAGAGGGTCACACATCACTGGTAACATCCACAAGAAACTTTATTGGAGACTGCTCAGACCGAACACCATGGTGTCCTCAATAAAGTTCTCCTGTGGACGATACCAGCAGTCTACAACCCTACTTTTCAACTGGCATGGAATTAAATTATTCTCATAATAATTATAAGCAGACATCCAGAGCACCCCACTCCCAATACAGCAGATGTCAAGAGCCCTCCCACCATCAAAAGTACGCTACGTACACAGTGCAGGGGTCAGGATTGCGCCTAAAAATTCCTCACATCTGTACTCTCCCCTACCTTCCTACCTGGACCAGCTCTGGTACCTCCCTGTATAGGCGGCTCCCTCCCTTTGTATTGGGCTATAGTACCTTTTTTTTTTATGGGCTATAGTGGTACCATCCCTCTGTGGGTGGATCTCCTGTGTTATCAGTACTTTGCTTTTTTTTTTTACGATAAACTTTAAAATAGCAGCACACAGTTTATTAAGAAGAGGCACAGAACGCAGCCCGCTGGATGGGGGAAAAAAACTTCCCAAAAAACTGCCAGCAATCTCTGCCACTATGAACATTCAGTGGCATGCAAAAAAGCCGGCATCGCTGGCTGGAAGGACTAGGGAGGCGGGGTGGAGGTGGAGGCGGGCACCAGAGCGGCATTGTAAGCCGTCATGGCTGCAGAAAGAGAGGAGGTGGAGGTGGAGACAGGGCGGAGGCGGAGACGGAGAGGCACAGTAAGGGGAATATGTAATGCCTGCTCAGACTGGCCGCGCCGCTCACTTGCTGAAATCCCAACCTGGCAAAATGAGGTGGCTGCTGAGCGGGCCACATTACAAGGTCCGGCGGGCCGGATTCGGCCTGCGGGCCTTGTGTTTGCCACCCCTGCTCTATCATATCTTTCCATGGTGCAGGCAGGCTTCTGATGTGAAGGGGGCTTCTCGTATGGTAGGAAAGGACTCTAATATGAAAAGGGGTCTCTAAAATGTAAAGAGGGGACTCTGCTGTGAAAGGGGAACTTCTAAGGTAAAGAGGTACTTCTGATGAAGTCCCTGTGAAAGGGGCTTTGATGAGAAGGGGGGTTCCTGATTTAAAGAAGGGATTCTGATGTGAAGAGGGGAACCTCTTTGCATGGGTCCCCACTTACAACCCATACCACACCCCTATCTGGGATAAGGGTCTGGTATGGATTTTGGAAGGCCCACATGTTTTTTTTACCTTTACCTGTTTTACCTATTAGACTGGGGTGCCTCAAGATTTTGCATACTTTTAAAAGGGTGCTGAACTGAAAAAAGGTGGAGAAACACTGCTGTAGGGTATGTAAACATAACTGCATTACCACTGTTGTGCTGCATCCTTGGATTACTGGACTTTATTTAGTTCAGGTATTCATATAATGCCTACAATTTACACAGCACTTTACATACTGCACATTTACATTAGTCCCTGCCCTCAAGGAGCTTGCACTCTAAGGTCCCTATTGCACATACACACAGAACACACAAACTATTTGCAGGCAGCATCCTGACCAGGATTCGAACCAAGGACCCCCAGTGCTGCAAGGCAGAAGTGATAACCACTAAGCCAGTCTGCTGCCATACACTGTATACCTATGCACATGCACACACATATACACACATATACAGTATATGAATGTTTATAGCTTAATGTGTACCAGTACTTACTTTCTGTGGTCAATGTAAGGACATTTCAGTAGACAGGTAAGAGGCCAGTAGATTTTGTCTGTCTGAGTAAAGACATCTCCATAATTAATCTGAGTCTAATAAAAAATGTGTTAGGAAAGCAACTACTTTGTGTAATCAGATGACACGGAGCGCCTTAATCCTTTTTAATAGAAAACCTCTAGTCAAGTGTCAACATTTATGTAATAGAACAATTGTCTCTTTTTCGTTCTAGAACCATCTTTGATGAAGAAAAACTGCTGGAGTTTGCGGATCTCGGATCGTACCTGGAATATGATTTGTTTGGAACGGAACTGCTGAATTACCAGTTTAACACCTCTGTGGATATGCCTAGTGATAATGACAGGATCAAAATGTAAGTCTCTGGAATGTGCTTCCTGACTGCAGAGGGATTACAGATCCCAACATCTTAAGTCCAGTAGGAGGAGAGTGAATATCTCTCTCTCTCTCTCTCTCTCTCTCTATCTCTTTAAATATATATATAAAACAAAAGGATAACAAAGGCATCCCTAGGTTTGGTTTGCTAGAACATTTTGCTGAACCTGGATTTTTGGCTGGGTTCAGAAAATGTCCAAGTAAACCAAACCCAGACCAATTGTCTCATCACTAATTAGTAAATAGGAAGTTTGTTTATTATGTTAGTCAGGGGCGTCCCGAGGCTTGGTGTCACCCCACCTTGACGTCATCATGCATGCGTGTGGCGTCATCGTGCACGTATGTGATGACATCACCCGCTGTCACCTGCCAACAACCATCTTGGCGATGGACGCCAGCAGAGAGAGGACGGTACATTCACCTAGTGGTATAAGGTATGCCTGTCTCTCTCTCGTACAGCTGTCGGGCACTCGGTCCATGTCCGAGAGCCCAACTTTTCAGTAATTTTGGTTTCACCCCCTAAAATGTTGCCACCCAGGTGTTGGGCCCCCTCTGCACCCTCCCTAGTCACACCGCTGATATTAATACCCAATCAGGGAATAGTGGGAGAGTTTGGTATGTAGATTTAATCTGTGCAGGAAGGCCCTGTGCATGACTTAGTGTCTGGTACATCATATTGTGAGGGCCCATGGCTGTGCTATCATAGACACATTACCTTCCTGCCTAGACTAATTTATAAAGTGTGTAAATTGTGCAGCGCTAAAAACTAAAGTGCATAATATATAGAAAAAATTTAAATATATAA
>NW_017306291.1:3462423-3484006 GCF_000935625.1 Nanorana parkeri | reverse complement strand
TACCTCAACCCGTGGGGTGAGTACACACCCGAAAGGGGGCAGTTTGAAAACACCGTGGTGTGGGAAGAATTCACCAACTGATGCACCGATTGGAGATATTTGCTTGAAATGTTCATTGGATCCAATTTTTTATCATATCACGGTTTCTAATCTGGGACTTTTTTTAAAGTTTTATATTTGTCATCAGCTGTTCACAGAAATGTTTTGATACTAATTTATCACTTTTGCACTTTATTAGGGTTTAATATCAGGATATTAAATCAGGGCCACCCATAAAGCGCGGATCCACATCTTTTACTAGACTAATTTATAGGTTTATTCTACAACATGTCCTTCTCCAGGAACTTCTATTATGGGATGAAAGCTGTCTCCTAACTGTGCCACTGTGTCACATGCCCTCCTGGTAGAGACTACAAGTGGCTGTGACTACAAACATTCCTCAGATATGATCCGCCATTACCAGGAAGCCAACCCAGAGCGATGATGTGCAGTTTATGCTGGAACAAGTGCATGTAGACAGGAAGTGGCTAAGTGAGGCTGCAGGAGATGCAGCGCCACCGATCATAAAAAAATAGAAAAAAGAAAAAACAGTACAAAAACGGCAATGGTTGATGATAGACAGTGCTGTAGCAAACTTAATCTCATCCAGTTAGGGTTTAGATCTACTTTAATCCTTACTGGGTGCTATGGGCAGCTTGTCCAGGTGTCAGCAATTGGTTGTCTATGGTTGGATTGGTATATGAAAACTGGAATTGTTGCCTATAGCAGCCAAAGCTCCTTTACGTTTTATACTCTAGGAATCTGATTCATATCTGTAGACAACTGCTCCACAGCCTCTGTGTTTCTTAGTAAGGGCAGCACGGTGGCTCAGTGGTTAGCACTTCTGTCTTGCAGCACTGAGGTCCCAGCTTGAATCCAGGTTCAACTAGGTCAAGCTTTCTGAGCCATGGTGTTGCAGCACCCTGGGGTGACTTCTTGCTTCCTCAGTGGTCTCGAAATGTTTGCACAGCAGCATGACCTTACATGGGACAGTCGGGCCGGGGACCTTATGATATGAAGGTGGGCTTGTCATGTGAAGGGAGTGCTCTTGATGTGAAGGGGGGGCCTTATGATATGATGGCGGGCTGGTGATGTGATGGGGGGACTCTAATGTGAAAGGAGGGAGTTCTGATATAAAGGTGGTCTCCTAGTGTGAGGGGGGGCTCTAATGTGAAAAGAGAGATTCTGATATGAAGGGATAAGGGTCCAGTATGGATTTTGGAGGGGCCCCACCATGTTTTTTACATTTTAGACTGGGGTACCTTGATTTTGTATACTTCAAAGGGTTCTGTATCTGAAAAAAGACACTGCTCTAGGTCTATGCTCTGCATGTTCTCACTGTGCCTGTGTGGGTTTCCCCAGATTCCGTTTTCCTCCCACATTCCAAAGACATGCAAGTAGCTTAATTGGCTCCTGTCTAAATTGGCCCTCGTATGTGGGAATATGGGATAGGAATCTTAGATTGTAAGCTCCTTGAGGCAGGGATTGATGTGTGATGTGAGTAATTAGTACGTAAAGTGCTGTGTAAATTGACAGCAATATAAATGTACATGTAATAATAAAAAATCATAAGACAGTCATAGCTTGAGCAGGGGCGTCCCGAGGCTGGGTGTCACCCTGGGCCAGAGAGCGCATGACACCCTGCCGTGATGTCATCGCGCATGCACAGTGGTCTTTTTGACGCCTGCCGGTGGCCATCTTGGTGATGGACGCCGGCAGAGAGAGGAAGGGACGTTCACCCCGGGTCCCCTCCTCTTTCCTGATACTGTCGGGCTCTCGGTCCGTGACCAAGTGCCCGACTTTTCATAGGGGGTGACACCAATAAGACTGTCAATCATTTTGGTGTCACCCATTCAATGGTGGCACCCAGGTGCAGGCCGCGCCCCCCCCTTGTGACGCCACTGAGCTTGAGCTCTGAACCTTTTGGCAGTCAGATGAAAGCTGGAAAAAAAGACCATTTGTCAAGTTTGGAACTTCTGCGGTTCTATAAGAAGGAAGTGCTGCTGTCTGGAGTTCTGCTAACCAATCAATATGTAGTAATTTACCTTGTCACTTCCATCAGTTCCCGTTTTTGTTTATTGGTATCTAGCAGAATAATGCCAACACAATGCTGATAATTTGTGGGAAGGGGCTGATGTGAATGTGCAGCTATGTAAAGTGCTGCATAAAATTGATGGCGCTATATAAATACCGGTAATAAATAAATAAGAATTAATCTATGACAGAAGTTTAAAGCCCAACCCCAGGCACAAGACAATGCAAGTGATGCAGGGATAAAGAGTAATACTTAACTTATCCCTTGGCCGTGGTCGCACACTTGCCTCCTCCATATACAATGCTGGGTTAATAGTCCTGAATTGTTTGTGATAATGCTAGGGGACCACCTACAGCTGGGAGCATAAGAGAGATGAGAAGAGCACTGGAGCCTTCTAGAAGGGGAGGTATAGTAAGTAATATCTCCTCGTCTTGTACCCAGTGGCGTAGCAGTAGCCATAACAGCCCATGCAGCTACTATGGAGCCTGGGAGTGGAAGGGGGCCCCATTAGGATTGCAGAAGTTGCTGTTGACCCTGTACCCTCTGTGACATTTCCAATCAAGAAGAGCTGACATCAGATGTACAGGAGGAGACAACACAGCTCTCCTGCTACCTGACCTTAATATCACTAACAGTGAGAGGCTGCAATGGGCCCCATCAAAATTTTGCTATGGGGCCCCATGATCTACAATTATGCCCCTGCTTGTACCCATTAAACCCTTGCAATGCAGGGAAGAGGAGAATTACGGCAATGGTTATTTTGTCTTGTGCCTGGAGTTGGTTTTTAAAAGGAAACTCTACTTCAGTTATAGGGTAATTACATTTGCAGTTGCTACACAGCCATTTTAAGTGTGAGGACAATTATAAATATTAGACTTCTGCTTTAACCTTCTGCATTAACCGCACCAGAAATGCACAAGTTGGAACGGGGTCTAAAGCATAGAGAACTGCAGAGTATCTGCACAGCCTCCCCTAAGGATTCTTTCCTAATTAACTGCACAGCTACTGCAAAGGAAGAGTTAAACTACAAAAATGATTATTTTAGGACTGCAAGCTGCTGAGAATCGATCCGGTCTGTGGAGCAGCATAACAGTTAAAGCTGAAGGCACATGTGCTTAAACCCCTGAATAGCCACAAAATATATAAATCCATTCTGTATGCACAAAATACCTTTGCAAATCTAGATGTTACCTTGTAAAGTAGTAGTGACATCATCGTTGTGCTGTGCATAACCTGTGCTGAGAGAACAGCTGTGGGAGGGGCCCAGAATGCCCCACCTACTACAGACTGTCTGCAGAAAACTACAGGAGGGGGGCGGTGACAAGTCCAGTCACCCTGCACAAGGAAAGAGAGAAGCAGTGACTGGTCTTTGTTACAGGATGCTCCTCAGAGTTGCTGAGACCCCTAAGTCCCCAGCTTCACTTACAATAATACAATTCCTTCTTATTTCTCCAAGAAGAACAAGAATAATTAGTTCTTGGCATTTCAATTTTGGCATATATTTTTGGGCATTGTGACTTGGTTGTATTTTTAATGCTGATACTTTTATATCCATTTTGACAATAGTTTTATATTTATGACCTCCAATGACCCCTGCACTCCGGGGTCTCCAATGTTCCCTGTGCACCACCCCACCCCATCGCTCCTGTGCTTCCTTTGACTTGTAAGCCTGTGCACTTCTGTGACCTTCCACTAAGTCTCCTATGATTCCTGGGTCCTCAGCAATACTGTGTCACGCAGTGACCCCAGAGCAATCTGTGTCACCCAGTGACCCCAGAGCATCCTGTAACAACCAGTAACTCCACAACATCCTGTAGCAGCCAGTATCTCCAGAGTATCCTTTGTCACTCAGCGATCCCAAAGCATCTTGTCACAACCAGTAACTCCAGAGTAGCTTGTGTCACCCACTCATCCCAGAGCATCAGATGTCTCCCATGACCCCAGAGCATCCTTTATCTCCAGTGACCCACAGAATCCCATGTCTCCCGTGACCCCAAAGCATCTCTTGTCTCCAGTGACCCACAGCATCCTGTGTCACTCTGTGATCCTAGGATATCCAGTATCATCCTATGACTCCATTATGCCTCTGCCTTCATCACGCCTGCTCTCCACGCAGCCCTAGGTACACTGTGCATTATCTTTTAGATTGTAAGCCCTCAGGGGCAGGGCCCTCCTTACCATCTTGTCTTGAATTTTATTGTGATTGTAATGTCTGCCCTATATTGTAAAGCGCTGCACAAACTGTTGGCGCTATATAAATCCTGTATAATAATTATTGGACTGACCTTCTAACAATAGATATGAACCCTGGTCTGTGACACTCCCATATCCAGAAAATCAGTTATGAGAGGCTTGACCTGTAAATGTTCCTTTTCCAGAGTCTAACACGGACAGAATTCTGCCACAGATATTACACAGTACTGTATGTGTTATTATAAATCTGGATGCAGCTCTTACCATCCAGCTGCTGATCTAATATTAATGTGTGCTGGAACCCTTAATAACACAACAGGATTGTGTGCCGTTTAGCCGTATTGAGCCCTTCAGTTAATTGAAGACAGTTCAGTGATGTTGACCAATTACACGTTGCATGACAGTCAATAGCGGCACTTATTCTGTTAATTAAGTTGATTAATGGTAAAGACTCCTATTGATACTCTGCTCTCCTGCTGTTGGTGATATCTTAGCGGTTACTGGAATTTGTGAACACAACGGCCATTATGTATTAAATTGTTTCAAAGAAAAGTGCTCTCCTTGTGTGTAGTGTAGAGTTGAGTAGAATGGTTTGGGGCGAGATCGATTTCACCATAAAATTTTGTCAGAGTGGAAACTCCTAGTTTTGTTTATTGACCAGCTCAGGCAAAATTAGCTTGACAATAAAAAGTGAATTTCTGAATTAAGAGGGGTGTATATAGTGTATGCAGCACATACAGTATCTGCAATGCATGCACATTTCCACGCTAATCCATCTAAAAATATAGCAAGCTAGGGAAAATATATTTTAATCCTAACTTTTCAGCTGACTTGCCTCTACTGCAGTAAAAACCCAAGCAGAGTTGTCAGCCCTGCCCAGTTTCCCCATGCTGGACTAGGGAACTCTGCCTATACCCCCCCCCCCCCCGTCTCTCTCTGATCCTCTTTAAATACATACATTGATTTCCATCACAGCAAACCGAAGCTGCTGTTTGGGCTCCCAAGAGTCTCCTCACAACATGTTTAGGGAAAGGGCTCTTTGGCAATGCAGTTCTGGGGAGCCTATGTTAGTAGGAACTGACTTTGGGAACCTTACTGATCCCCCCCTCCCCCCAGCAGCTGCAAGCCTGGTAATGTCACAGGGAGTAATAAAAGCTGTTTCTCACAACAGGAACAATTTAGAAGAAAACAAAATGTTGGTACAGGCTCAAGATGGGGAGAGGGAAGTTTGGGGGTAAATTTGGGTCATGCCTATACAAATCTTGCCTACATACCATGTCTAGGAAAAGAGCTGTTGGGAGATGTAGTTCTGGGTGGGTCAACATCAATAGGAACTGCCCTAGAGCACCCTGCTGATCCCTTCTCCCAGCAGCTACACCTGCAAGACTTTTGCAAGCCTGGTGATATGATATCGCAGGAAGTGATAAAAGCTGTTTCTCACTACAGAAACAAGGTAGCAGAAAATAAATAATGTTTGTACACACTCAAGAGGGGAAGGGGGAAGTTTGGGGATAAATTTGGGTCATGCCTATACACATCCCGCCCACATAACATATCCAGGGAGAGGGCTGTTGGGGATGTAGTTCTGGGGGTGCCCAGATTAATAGGAACTGGCCTAGGGTACCCTGCTGATCCCTTCTCCCAGCAGCTGTACCTGCAAGAATTTTGCAAGCCTGGTGATGTGACAGGGAGTGATAAAAGCTATATATTTTTACAGATTTTGGTAATGCCTATACAAATCCTTTGTGGCTGCAGACAATAAAAAATGTTTCTGGACTGGACTAGAAAAAGTTTGTATGTATATAGTCTAAAGGGTAATAGATTAGAGCTGGACCTCCAGAAGCGAACAAACCTCTCTCGCATTCAAATGTATATAGATCTCCCATGATGGTTTAATCTGTTCAATGGAAAAAAATATTTCTGTATATACATTTGCAGTTTTGTTTAAGCCCAAATAAATGTAAAAAAATATATATATTTTGTTTTTCAAATAATCATGAAATATTGCATAAGAATATTTCATATTACCCACTTCCCATCAGCATGTAGAGTAGTATGCATGGGTGTACTTTGTCAAATCTGTTTCTTTCAGGCAGCTGCTGTGTTAAAAAATAAACTTACCGTATTTTTCCGTCTATAAGACGCCCCTATGTATAAGACGCCCCCAACTTTTCTTACCCAAAATTCAGAAATCAATATTTTAAATGATATTATGCATCACACTTACCTCTGAGCCAATCACTTTATTCAGCCTCTGTTGCATCACTGGTTTCTGGCAAGAAATCCTAGTCTTAAGCCACTGCTCCAAGTTTGGCCATTTTGCTGGTTTTCCTCTCAAGGCCTTCTTCTTTCTGGGCATCTTAAGGTGCCCATACACCTTACGATTATCGGACGAAACGTTTTGTCCGATGATCGAATAGTCGTACGATTTTCGTACGGCAGCCCCATCCTGCCCCCGATGATCGCAAGATTAATTTAGCCGTAATTAACGAAAAGCACCTGGACGAAATGCGGTAATTGATTTGTCGTATTTTCGTTCGCGCATGCGCAGTGTAGATCGTACGACTTTTGACGGACGGAAACGCCAGCAACCTTACGACAATCGTATGATCGAGCAAAGTTTTCAAACATGATTGACCGTCAAAAGTCGTACGATTGTACAGTAATGTCGGTTCGGGCACTCTATTCACACGTACGATTGTCGTTCGAAAAGTCGATCGCATACGATTATCGTACGATAATCGTAAGGTGTATGGGCACCTTTAAGGAGTTGCTCTTCCTGTTCTCTCCACTGTCTGATCATACACTCAGTGGGAGGAGGTCCAAATTGTCTCTCTGCAGCTCTATTTCCATGCTCTTTTGCATGGAAATAAAGATAATTTTTGCATGGAAATAGAGAAGTAATTACATCAAGTTTAAATTTTGCAGAGTAAGCCAGCTGCTTTACAGGTTGTTTTTTATTTTCTGACATTTTTATGGTCACAGAATGCTCCGACATTACCGCTCTGGGCACTGTCTACACGCTCTCCCCAGCAACAGCTGATGTCAGGTACAAAAGATTTATAATTGGAGGAGAACTGTTATCTTGTCTATGCACTCCGAAGTTTCACTTGTGAGGCTAGTTTGCAGTGGTATCAGCACTTTCAGCAGTTTCTAAACCGCGGCCCCCGTGTATAAGATGCACCTCTATTTTTAGGTAAACATTTTTATGAAGAAATAGCGTCTTATACACGGAAAAATACGGTAAATGAGTTGGAGAAGAAACAAACCATTTTCTCCTTCTGATAGCAAACAAGGCAGCAGGTAATGCTGGGCTTCCCTGTTAGAAAGCCCAGCATGTTTTTTTGTTTTCAATAAAGAGCCATGAACATACACTGCAAGGAATGCTTCTTTGTAAAACTAATAATATAAATTGACCAAAAGCCATTATAGTTATTATCGGATGGTATAGAGTGCACCCCTTATGCTTTTTTTGTTTGTTTGTTTTTCAGGTTGAGGTCCTTGATCAGTCACGGCTATGAAGACAGAATTGTAATTTCCCATGACATACATACTAAGAACCGACTGGTGAAATATGGTGGCCACGGCTACTCACATATCCTCAACAACATTGTTCCCAAAATGTTGCTGAGAGGAATATCCCGTGAAAGTGTAGACAAGATACTTCTGGAGAACCCCAAGAGGTGGCTGACGTTTAAGTAAACATATTTAAAAGACATAATAAAAAAAAGGATGCTCAGGAAAAAGAAATGCTAGATGTAAATAGCCTTGGATAATATTGATCAGACACATGTGAATCACACAGAAAGTGTACCTGTTACCTTTAAAAGAGCACGACTAGCATGACAGAATTGTGTCATTTCGAGATGGGTCCACAAAGCGATTTTATGCTGCTTGGTCCTATTGGAAACCTTAAACTGATTTTCCAATTCCAATCCAATGGTTGTATTGTAATACATACCTTTATCTACTTGGCTTTCTCCCCCTTTTCTTTCCCTAACTTCTCTCTCTGTTCTTTTCCCTTCTTGTTCCATGCTCTTCATGGGGATAAATCCGTGAAATATTAGAACATAAATACTAAGATTGCCTTTATATCTCACAGTTTGTAAGTTCAAGATGTATGATCTCCCTAACTGTACTGTAATTTCTTTGAAAAACCTTTCTTAATAAAAACTTATTGAACCTAAAAGAGCACAACTATAGGATCCTGTGTAGTCTTCATAGACCTGGCTTGAAATTCACCCTTTTTAGAGAGCAGCAAGCAGGCCAAATGGAAGATTCCTAAAGGTGTGAACCCACCATTCGCTAAACATTAAGGGGTCTGTTTATAAAAAATTTGCATGGCCCTTCACTTAGTGAATATCTGTGACTGTTAGTTTTGGGGTGAATAATGCCAAAAGAAAATGTTTCCTAATATATTTATTTCCCTGTTAGAATGTAGTGTGTTGTAATAACTCATTACGGCCACTAGATGGAGCAGGGGAGCATGGGTAATAAATGCTTATTTCCTATGCCCCACAGCTCCATCTAGTGGTCATAATGTATTGTTACAACAATACTACATTGGAATTGGAATAAATATATAATAAAAACATTTGTTTTTGCCATTATTCTGCAAAAACGAACATGTGCAGATATTTGCAGGAAAAAGGCTTTTGCGGATTGTTTATAAATAAACCCAAAAGGGTTTCACATTTATTTCTGGAACAAATGGCTAATGCTTTAGTGTGAGTTGACACATTTCCGCTGCAGTCTGTTGCAATTACATGTGTTAGCACATTGCCGTGCATTCATCTTGAATGGCGCCCTAACGCTCTAAGGCAACACAGTACCAATGCACATTGCATGGCTAACTTATTGCTGTGTGTTGTGGTGCACTGCAGTGACAAAAATGGTGTGCCAACCCATTCATTTGAATGGGCTCGCCTTAATTAATGTGAATATATGGAAAGATGTGCCTTAATGCAATGCTCCACAGTGGAAAAGTGTGAAGCCAGCCTTAATGTGATGGTTAGATCTCTCTTTATATAATGGCAATGGTGGTTTCTGAGTACTGGAGAAAACCCAATGCTAATGCAGTATATTCAAGGCACCCAATGTATCTAATCAGATCAGTTAATTAAAAGTTTTGGTAATCAATATTTCATATTTTCAATTCAGAAGAACTTTTTTTTCCTAAAGTGCCATTCTGGTAAAATTCGTATTCCATGGTTAGGTGGTAAATCACATTTAAATAGTACCCATTACCTGTCTTGTTTCTTTCTATCTGTACAACCTTCAGGGTCATTGTCTCAAAGTATTTAAATAAGGGGATCAAGTTTGACAGTCAGGCAGCTAGTATGTGACTGTTTCACTTAACGTATCCCAGTAAATCTTGCTTTGCTCATGCAGGGTGAAGCAATAGGTTGACTTTAATGGCAGCCCCATCTTCAATACCTTTTCTTCACTATTGCACTGGTTGCTAAACCACTGGGTGAAAAATATCAAGGTCATCTGGGCACAAGGGATCTTGTGACAGCGCTGGTGCTTGACAATTGGCTGCTCAGGCACCCAGCGCTGTCATGTGGGGGTGGGAGAGAGTGTCCTTAGCCCTAGTAAAAAGAATCTCAATCACAACGTACAGCTTATGCAGGGCTTCCTCTCCCCCTGCTGTTCTCCCCCTTCCTCTCCCCCTGCTGTTCTTCCCCTTCCTCTCCCCCTGCTGTTCTTCCCCTTCCTCTCCCCCTGCTTTTCTTCCCATTCCTCTTCCCCTGCTGTTCTTCCGTTCCTCTGCTGTTTTTTTCCCTTCCTCTTCCCCTGCTGTTCTTTCCCTTCCTCTCCCCCTGCTGTTCTTTTCCTTCCCCTGCTGTTCTTCCCGTTCCTCTGCTGTTTTTTCCCTTCCTCTTCCCCTGCTGTTCTTTCCCTTCCTCTCCCCCTACTGTTCTTTTCCTTCCCCTGCTGTTCTTTCCCTTCTTCTTCCCCTGCTGTTCTTTTCCTTCCCCTGCTGTTCTTTCCCTTTATATTCCCCTGCTGTTCTTCCCCTTCTCCTTCCTCTCCTGTTCTTGCCCCCCCCCCCCCCCCCCTTTCTTCCCCTCTCCCCCCTTTTTTTTTCCTTTCCTTCCGTTCCCCTGCTTTTCTTCCCTTTCCCACTTCCTCTGCTGTTCTTCCCCTTCCTTTTTCCCCTGCTGTTCTTCCCCTTCCTCTTCCCCTTCCTCTTCGCCTGCTGTTCCTTCTCCTCCCCTTCCCCTATTGTTCTTCCCCTTCCTCTTCTTCTGCTGTTCTTTTTCTTCCTTTTCCCCTATTGTTCTTCCACTTCCCCTTCCTCTGATGTTCTTCCTCTTCCCCTACTGTTCTTCCCCTTTCGCTTCCCCTTCCTCTTCCCCTGCAGTTCTTCCCCTTCCCCTGCAGTTGTTCCTCTTCCTTTTTCCCAGTGTTCAGAACAGCAGGAGAGTAAATGAACAGTAAGTATGTACATCAAGAGAGCAAGATATTAAAGGGAACCTGTTGCTTTGCTCTGCTTGGGCAGATCAATGGATTCTAACTTTTATTGAGTGAGTCACGTTGGAGAGCCTGTATGTGATTATATATCTGATATAAGTAGTCTGAGGTCCCATTACTTATCACGTCCAATACACTGTGTATTGTACGAAAGGACACCAAGAGACACACAATCGCTTTAGCGGAGAAGGAGACAAGCTGGAGGGATTTAAGTGAGTATAACTATGTATTTTTTTGCACCTAGACCAAAACAAGCACTTAACCCGTGCAGTGCCCCACTTCAAGGGTTAAGACATTTTTTTCCTAGAGTTCTTCTTTAAATGTTCTCTGCCACAGGTAATTAACGGACCTTCTCTCTCTAGCAGCATGTTACTGGACAGTGGAAGGAGAAGCAGCATACTGATGAGCTCCTCTCTCTGTCACTTTGCTCTCTCTTCCTACCAGCATGCTCTTTGTTGGCACATGAACACTGCAGCAAAATAACTTCTTTTTAGTGCTGCTTTTACCAGTCAGAGCTCTGCTGCACAGCAGATTTGAAAAACCTGATACCTGATCAAATTCAAGTACTAACACTGCTGGCTTTAAAACAATAAAATAAAAAATATATATATATATATTGATGAATTAATAAATACAGAGCTGCATTAGTCTTTTATATATCGGCCAGGAATTCAGCTTCCAGTGTGAAGTCTTTCTATTCCTCTGCTAATCGAACCGTTTGGACGCATACGTATTTTTGCCTTCTTTCCCGCTCTCTGCTAGAAATAAACACGTAAACAATCGTCTTTAAACACAATTAATTGAATTCCTACCGGCAGCGATAACCAAGGGTACTCTGAAGCAAGTAATAATAATAATGCACAACTTGTAGAAAAGTAAAGTGATTCCAATTAAACGGCTCCCCTCTGGAACAATTTGATGTTCCTGGTAATATTGATGATGCTTGTAATTATCCCGCTGTTCTTTAATTAATGCTTGATATGGAACACAGCCATTTAAATTACTTTCTGGCACAGTTAAAAAAAATTCCGGCCACTACCCATTAATTGTTTACTTGAAATAACCCGGAGAAGTATATGCAATACCCATGGTATAACCAAATGCCTCGGGAGTCATTTTTGGACGATAACGTTGGCTAATCTTCCGCGACCCCTTGGAATAAAGGTTCCCGTTATCTGCAGCAAGACCGGCCATTGGACCCCAGGGATGCCGCTGCCTCCGGGTCAAATCGTCATGAGTGCAGCTCACAGTAGTCTTGAAAGGGAGCATTATACATGTTAAAACACATCTGACCTGATTGGCCAATGGGTGAAATAAGTTTGTATAGAACATTTTGGAGTTTTATTATGCTAATTTTTTATTTAATTAACCCGGATTCATCGTCAGAGTTTTGTGTAACTCTAGACATAAGAAATAGATTTTGTGCACAATTAAATGCTTGCAATTGAGCTTGTGCTAAGTGAGCATATGCCATGTGTAGCACATTGGCGTCACTAGGGGGGGGGCACAGTGACACCATTGGAGGGGTGACTCACAGTCATTTTGGTGTCACCCCCTCTGAAAAGTCAGGCACTCGGTCATGGACCTAGCACGACAGTTGCTCGAGAGAGAGAAAGGAAGGTACAGCATATCTTATGCCGCCGGGTGAATGTGCCCTCCTCTCTCTGCCGGCGTCCATCACCAAGATGGGCACTGGCACGTAACTGCGCATGATGTCATCATGCGCATGCACGATGACATCATGCGCAACAATGTCACTGCGGGGTGTCACCCGGTACACGCTCTGGGTGACATCCTGCCTCGGGTCGACCCTGGCTCATTGGTTAGCACTCCTGCCTTGCAAATCTAGGGTTGTTGGTCTGAGTCTCAACCAGGACACTACCTGCATAGAGTATGTATAGTATGTTCTCCCTGTGCTTGTGTGGATTTCCTCTGGGTACTCCGGTTTCCTCCCACACTCCAAGGACATGGTGAAAGGTTAATTGGCTCCTTTCTAAATTGGACCCAGTATGTATGCATGTGAGATAAAGACTTAAAGTGACATTAAACCCTCAGATTTTTTTACATAAACCAATACTGTAATGTGCGCCTTACTGTAATCCATGGTAGTTTCCCTTCTCTTTACTGCTCTTCCTTTTAAATCCTCATGTCTTCTCATGCTTGGGGAGAACTTCCCTTTGCAGCTCAGGGCCTCTTCCTGTAGTGCTGGCTCAGGTTACAAACCTATACAAACCTATACACAGACACCATATATCCATTCCTGATATAAGGCAGTCGGCTGCAAAACAGAAGTTCTGCCCAGCATGAGAACAGATACAGATTTAAAAGGAAGAGAAGCAAAGAGAAGGGAAACAACCATGGATTACAGTAAGGCGCACATTACAGTATTGGTTTATGTTAAAAAAATCTGAGGGTTTAATGTCACTTTAAGATTGTAAGCTCCTTGAGGGCAGGGACTGATGTGAATGTACAGTGTGAAAAGTGCTGGGTAAATTCTCAGTGCGTAATAAATAAATGTGAATCTTGCAGCTAATTCATCAATGAGCTTCAGGTGTTTACGTGCGTGCAGAACCGAGTCAGCTGACTTTCTCAGCTCACTTTGTCCTGCCAAAAGCAGGGGATATTTACCTGCTGACCAGCGAGATTAAGGTTTACACTTGCTGCGTGCAAAAACATGTGCGCGCGTTAATGCAATGTGCGGAAAGTGTGTGTTGGGCTTGCATTGCCAAAAACGTGCATCTGGGCATGTGAAAATGCGTAAGGCTCACAGCGCAAACTGCTGCTTATAGGAGAACTATGAGGTGAGTGATTTCCACTCATCCTCATAGTTAGAGCCGACCTGTGACAAAGAAGCTGTCACAGGTCGGCTCTATTGACCGGGAAGTGAGCAGAAACATGCCGCCCATCCGCTCACTTCCCGAACATCTGTCAGTCACCACTCACCGCAGGGATTCCCCCTCCCCTCTCCGATCCTCCAGCGCTGAGTGGAGAAATGGACGAGGGAGGATGCGGGCATAGCTGACTCTGCCTCTGGATAGGTAGAGCCAGCTGTCACTCACGCAGC
This sequence comes from Nanorana parkeri, assembly GCF_000935625.1. Taxonomy (NCBI): domain Eukaryota; kingdom Metazoa; phylum Chordata; class Amphibia; order Anura; family Dicroglossidae; genus Nanorana; species Nanorana parkeri. The sequence continues at coordinate 3,470,198 of NW_017306291.1, read as the reverse complement.
TGGGAGGATCTCAACAGTATTGTCGGGATCCGTCCCGGCTGCGGAGCTCTCAGTATTTAGCGGGCTATAGCAGGAGAGTAGTATGTGTCCTCCCGTGACCCTAAAGAGAACTATGGGGAAAAACACTTACCCCATAGTTCTCTTTTAAATTTATTTGGTGCATTTGTCAAGCAGAGAGCAGCCTATTGAAATGTAGCAAATACAGCAGCACACTCATAAACAAGTTGCAGATTCATGTGAACAGGGCCTAAAGGGAAACTCCACTTTTGTTAAATATAATTACTAACAATAGAGAATATGGAATTGCTGCAGAAGCCATTTTATAATTTAATGTTCCTAAAAATTACCTTTCCATTTCAATTTTTAATTTTCTAGGCCCTCCTAACCCTATTGTACTGAAATTGTATTGTATTGTAATGTCTCCCACTTTTTGTAAAGTGCTGCGCAAACTCTGTGATATAAATCCTGTATAATAATAACAATAATAAATCTGTTCAAAAAAATCAATGCAATATGGCAACCTGGAGGCGTTCTGTACAGCTTTGGTGAACTGATTAACCCCAGAAATGTAATTTCCTGCATTTGTGATTGGCTTACAGGTTTTCCCAGAAGTCTGCACTAAGATAAAAGAAACATTTAAGTCATCCCTTGTAATAGAAATGTAATTTTTGGTGAGATACTCCCTAAGGGTTAACCCCACCTTAAGAGACACCAACACTGCAGCTTTCCTCATCAGAACACAAAAAGTGCACCAGGTGGTTATAATTAGGGTTGCACAGATACTTTTCGAGTACCAATGCAGATACTTGGCATTTTCATGAGAACTACTACTACTCTGGCGCTCCACCAGTGTCCTGAAATCATTAGTCTGTATTGTTTTAGAAAAACTGTCACATGACAATAAACAAAAATGTATCAGTACTCGTACTCGCAAAACTGGTATCTGTGCATCCCTTTATTTATATTTATAAAAACAACATCGTACATTAAAACAGAGATGTACAAATCCCGGGAGCTCCGTGTGCTCCTTACAAATGACAGCCGCCTCCTAACTTTTGAATTTTTCTCTAGTGTAGTCTTGGAGCTCAAAAGTATCGGTACATGTACTCGTACTTATACCGAGTACTGTACTTGGTATCTGTGCAACCCTAGTTATAATGATCCATATCCTCCAATTCTGGGACCAGTCTGGAAAGGACATGGTGAGACAAACTGCTATTTCTTCAAAACAGAAAGGTCGGAAGCTGCAACAACTTTATTAAAATCTTTACAATGTACCTTTAACACCCAGAGAGGATTGTTTTTTTCTCAACAAAACTTGTGTGGAAGTCTTGGAAGAGTTTGTAGCCGGTAGCTGGTGTGTTGTCAAGCTTTCATTGTTTTCCAACATCAGTTAACTATTATATTTAAGTTGTCATTATCACTGTTATGTTCCTGCTACACGTTACCCTGTGGCCTGTATATAGGTTGACATGCACCTAAACCCTCCTATTCCGTAATAAGCTAGACTGGATGAAATCTTTAAAGCTTTATTAACAAAACAGGGTGGGGTGAAACTGGTTAAAAAAAAAAGAACATTGAAACATACAATCAATATAGAAACATGTAAACAGAGTGATAACCCACAAATATTCAGAGAAACAAGTCTGTCCCTACCAGCAATGCCTCCGTAAGGGGAATCTGGGCATATACTCCAGACATGCGCTCAGGATGGCATCCGATTCTCTTCTCCTTGGTTCCAAGATGGAGTCTGAATCCTAGAATGCACTTGTTCCTTTCTTCTTGGATTAGAGGTTGCTGGGAACCTACCATAGGAAAACAGTCAGCTTGCTGTAAACAGAGATGTATTCTCTTTAGCACCATCCTGTGGCTGGTTTTGAGAAGGCAGGTAAGTAGGTCAATTAATTTTATGTATGTGGGCTAGAGCAGGGGTAGCCAAATGCTGGTCCTCCAGCTGTGGTGAAACTACAAATCCCATGATGCATCTCTCTCTGGGATTCATGTCTGTGGCTGAGCCTCAGCTTTAGTATTATATGTATATACTGTATATGGCTCCCATGTTGCCGTAACAAAAATTTGTATTCAGACCCATTCAGATGCATTAAACTGAAAAAAACTTCGGATTGACAAGAAAAGTCACATGTCCGATTCAGTTTAGTTTCCAACAAAATTCGGATGGGATCCGAAACGGAAATTCGGATTCGGACACATTCGGATGCATTGCAATTCAGAAAATTCGTCCAAAATTTGATCTGGAACAAAACGAATCGTACATGTCTAGTAATGTGGTCAAATGCCGCCCTGTGCATTCAAACATAGGGCTGCCCAAATGTTCATGTTCTAACACAAAACACAGCTGAAGGCTGTATGTGACCCGCTCTCCCTACAATCCAAACACATCTCAAGCGGACCAGCTGTGCCCAAAGTAGTACACCAGTAAGTCCCCCTGCACTCCTTGCAGTGTTGCAAGCCAAACCACGATGGTGGTGCTCGAAGTTATAACCACGGATGGCACCATATCATTTTCTATTGCTGTGTCCAAGGACGCCGGACACAAAGATGGTCAAACGTAACCTCACAACTGTCATCTGCACTGCAGCATTGAAGTAAATGCAGACTTGCTATTGATGCAAGTCAACCATCAACATATGAGTCCAAAACAGCACTGAGGCCAAATTGTTCCAATGTGTCCTCCAAGGTGAGGCCTACCCTCTACACTACCCCTTCTAGTGAGGATGGGTACTACACTCTTCAGCCCCATATCTGTAAAAAATAAATCAAGGCAACTGGACTTGCTCTATTTTTCTTGAAGACATTTTGCTGGTCGTCAGACCAGCTTTCTCAATTCAGAAAGCTAGTCGGATGACCAACGAAACGTCTTCAATTAAAAAACAGCAAGTCCAGTTGCCTTGATTTATTTATTACAGATATACCATGACCTGGATGACCTGGATGAATGAGAACCTTCACAGACATCTTCAGCTCTATTATGTACAGCCAATCGGGGAAGGGAGATGGGGGACACAACGCGCTTGGTACATTATTAGGTTAAATTAGTCCCGTTTGAGCCGGCCAGACATTATTCACTTCCATGCACAATGCTGTAAATCTAACAAATAGAACTTGCTAATTGGAGGGCAGATCACAGAGGTGACCTCATCAGCGAGCCATTAATCACTTACATTTTTATCACAGCCTTCACTAACCTGTATGGCTTTGACTCTAGAGGATGAAAGTCAGGATCTGGCTATGTTTCCTCTCAGTGGAGTGCGGATTAGAACATTGGCTGAACAGATTTACATTGTTGGCAGGCAAAGCAGTTCACACATACTGCAGTGGCGTCACAAGGGGGGTGCGGGGGTAGCGGCTAGCACCTAGGTGACACCATTGGAGGGGAGACACCAAAATGACTGACATTAATTTTGGTGTCAACCCCTCTGCAAAGTCAGTCACTCGGTCAGCCCGGCAGTTGCAGGAGAGAGGAGAGGTGCGGGGTGTCACCCGGTCTCCGCTCCTGGGTGACACCCGGCCCTGACATACATATTTCAGCTGTGTATGTAGCTGTTTGCTTTCATTTTCACTTTAACATACAGGCGGGAATTAATGGGTTAACTTGTAGGAAGATGAAATGATAGCTGTATGTAGAAAGCAGCACATTGGATGACTCAGCCTCCTCTGATATCTCTGGGGAGCTCCAGTGAATGAGTTCTGAGAATTCCTGCTCTGGCACATTTCACACAATGGATGGGTTTATTGTAGAGGCAATGTCAACAAAAAAAGCCTGTTCAGGGGGTGTAACGTGGGAGGATCCTGCAAACATGTGTCTAGATGACCTGGATGAAGAAAAGCCATTGGATAGACGTGGTGTGTGGCCACATTTTGGGGTCTATTTATAAACAATTATAAGAATATAAATAAGAATATCTGTGAAGGTTTGTTTTGTGCAAAGAATGACAAAAAGTAAAATTCTTAATATATTTGTTTTCAAGTCAAATGTAGTGTGATGTAATACTATATTATAGCCACTAGATGGTGCTGAGGAGCACAGGAAATAGATACTGATATCCTGTGCTCCTCAGCACCATCTAGTGGCCATAATTCTGTATTGCATCACAATCCATTTAACCTAAAAAAAAAAAAATATGACGTACATTTGTTTTTGTCATTATTCACACTAACAGGGTTGTTCACAAAAGGGTGAAGAGTTTGGAAAAGGCAGGAGAAGAGAACAATCTAGGACAAAATAGCTGATTTGGAAAAATTCCCCAATTCAGCTCACTTTCCAGTTCAGCTATTTTGCCCTAGATTGTTCACTTCTCCTGCCTTCTTCAAACTCTTCACCCTTCTGTGAATAACCCTGTAAATGAATATTCACAGATATTCGCAGGGCAAAGAGTCATGTGACTTGTTTATAAATAGACCACAAAGTGTGTCCACACACCATGTGCATCCATTGTTCTAATAACACTGGTCATCCAACCAGCTTTCTCAATTCTGAATTGAGAAAGCTGGTCGGATGTCCAATGAAACGTTTTCAAGAAAAATACAGCAAGTCCAGTTGCCTTGACTTATTTTTTACAGATATAATAGAGAACTCTTTTATAAGGGGGAGTTTTGGGACTCTTATGTAAGAGGGAACTCTGATGTAAGGGGGAGCTCTGAGGACTATGATGTAATGGGGAACTCTGTTGTAAGGGAGAGCTTTGGTGACTCTCATGTAAGTGGGAACTCTGAGGACTCTGATGTAATGGGGAACTCTGTTATAAGGGAAAGCTTTGGGGACTCTGATGCAATGGGGGAACTCTGAATACTCTGATGCAATGGGGAACTCTCTGATGTAAGGGGGAGCTATGAGGACTCTGATGTAAGGGGGAGCTATGAGGACTCTGATGTAATGCTGAACTCTGTTATAAGGGGGAGCTCTGGGGACTCTGATGTAAGAGGGCACTCTGAGGATTCTAAGGCAAGGGAACTCTGGGGACTCTGATGTAATGGGGGAGCTGGGAGGACTCTGATATAATAGGGCACTCTGTTATAAGGGAGAGCTTTTGGGACTCTGATGTAAGAGAGGGAACTCTGATGTAAGGGGGAGCTATGAGGACTCTGATGTAATGGGGAACTCTGATGTAAGGGGGAGCTATGAGGACTCTGATGTAATGGGGAACTCTGATGTAAGGGGGAGCTCTGAGCACTCTGATATAATAGGGAATTCTGTTATAAGGGGGAGCTTTGGTGACTCTTATGTAAGGGAACTCTGGGGATTCTAAGGCAAGGGGCTCTGATGTAAGGAGGAACTCTGATGCATTTGACTTGTATTTCTGGTTTGATAATATGACAAATTTATCTAAACTATGGGTGTCAGTTTTTGGAAAGGGGTGCAATTTCAGTGCTTGCCATAGGTGCTATTATGTGTATATACACCTCTGGGGGGGCAGGATGGGGGTGGGTAGGTAGATGATGTGACCTTTTTTCATGTTACACACTGTATATAGGTGTAACGTGAAACATGGTAAGAAAAGTAAACTTAGCCTTTAACACAAAACATATATCTGAGTGTAGCTATAACAAGTCTGCAATTACAACTGCAGAAAACGAATTTAAAGTGCAGAATAAAATACAATGTGCTTTTTCGGTATTAAATATAAACTTTATATGAACAAATTTAGCCACTTTTAATTTCATTTATATATGCATTTTAAAATAAGTCTGACAGAATATACAATAGTTTCATGGTTTTATGTAACCAATACACCAGTTTTTTTCACGTTTACGCTTCTTCATTTTTTTTTCACCACCGTTATTCACAGTTGTGCTTATATTATTCCTTGTCTCTCAAATACATACACCACCGTCCGTCCGCCATTTCTTATTATTGCAGAACAGAGACCGGGGATCATCCTTTCACCATACAGCTAGTCCGCTCCGGGCATTATCAATGGCAGGCAGGTTAGAAAGTTCAAAGCTGACAAATGGCTATAATAGCGAAGATATAGGACAGGGGTGGGCAACCTCGGCACTCCAACTGTTGTGGAACTACAAGTGCCATGAGCCATTGCCAGACTCTGACAGCCACAAGCATGACTCCTAAAGGCAGAGGCATTATGTGATTTGTAGATTCGCCACAGTTGGAGTGCCGAGGTTGCCTACCACTGGTATAGGATATAAATTGATATATACTTGGGGATTTTTTTTTTTTAAATACAAAAACTTTATTGTGTAGGATTTCATTCACACAGGCACGGACAAGTAATTTTGGCTTTGGCGGTAAGGGGGTGACACATCTGTGTAACGTGTACGACATATATGGATATAATTGATTGGATATTTGATGTCTTTTGAGGTGTAACTCAGGTAGCAGTGGATCTCCGTAGTAGTGCGCATGGTCCCCATATTCATTAAGCGTCTTATATCGCCACTATAGTCAGCAGCCCCTGGAGTCCGTCACGCCGGGGCTGCAGGAGTCAGAGAGTTTACTTCCAGATAATTGAGGTATCCTCAGTCGGCATAGATGATAAATCCAGAGAACGTGCTGTATTTGTTGTTATTGCCGCCGTGGGCTTTGCCACCATCCAGCTTAATGTAGACCTCGTCGCCCGGCTCTAGGTGTAGCACCACGCTGTTGCTGGCGTAGTCGTAGTTCTGGTCGGCGTCCTGGGCGATGGCGCTGGCCCGAACCTGAACAAGAGAAACAAGGCTGAGTCATTCACATGTCTGTGCAAATGTTTTCACTGCCAAGTTACAGCATTACATGAACGTTCGAGAGGACCGCGCACAGCGACTGCCAAAGCAACTGGCAATGAAGGCGTTCTGTCGCTGGAGCAAGTTGTTATTAGAGATAGCGTACATCAGGGGTGGGCAAAATCCGGCCCTCTAGCTGGGGTGAAACTACAAATCCCGTCATGCATCTGTCTCTGGGAGCCATGCCAGTGGCTGTGAGAATATTGCAATGCCTCATAGGATTTGTAGTTCCACAACAGCTGGAGAACAGCAGTGAAGCTAGACATTCTGTCACCCAGGGCAAAGGCCAGAATTTCTACTAGATATGTATAAGATGATCAGAATTCTCCTTATCTGATCAGTGGTGAATCACAGAATTCTTTTTCTACATTTTAGTTTTGTAACCATGTCGTATTAAGTCCATTTGATTGGAAGGGGAAAAAAATCTTACACGGTTATTTATTGGCAATAAACAGATATATTCACAAGTGACATGGAAACTATAGTTTACTTTCAGTAACGGATGCATACACATTCTCCCTTGCTGTTCCATATTACCGTGTTTTATATGCAGATTTGGGAATGCTCTAGTGCAGCGGTCGCCAACTGGTGGTCCACGAGAAAATTTTGGTGGTCCTCAATTGCCCCACTGGCCCCTCTGATGCCGTGCTGGCTGGGCTGTCATTGAAGTGGCACGGAGGCTCCAGGGCTGCCTCTCACTGACTCAAGCAGCGGCTGTCACAAGGAATGCACGGCTCTCAGTACAGTGCGGGCTCTGCAGGAGGCGGGGCATCTCGTCAGTACCCGGACTGAGCAGGCTGTGGGACATAGATAATGTGGGGAGAAGCCAGGTAATAGTCACTCAGTGTGGGGGAAGGGGTGGCATGGGGGTGGTTGGGGGCATTGCTGCCACCAGCACTGCCACTCCAGCACGCACACCCGCACCTATGTATGTATGTGTATATCTACTGTATATATATTCTCATATTTTTTGTTTCCTCATATATAAATATATTCTCATATGTGTGTGTGTGTGTGTGTGTGTATATATATATATA
>NW_017306291.1:3455981-3462050 GCF_000935625.1 Nanorana parkeri | reverse complement strand
GTTCCAGGGCATGCGACAGCGCATTCGACCAGAAGTATTTCAACTTCCTGGGCAGCTATGAGCGGTGTCTCGCCGGAGATGGTCTGCAAGGCGGCTACATGGTCCTCGGTGCATACCTTTATGCGGCACTACTGTGTTGAGCCGGCGGCCTTGACGACGGTCGAGTTTGGCCGTAGGGTTGTGGCCTCTTCTTCTGTATGCAATTAAACTACTAGCATTCCCGCCCTTGTGTATTTGCGAGTTATTTCCCACTCGTATGCCGACATGGAGCAGTCAGGGAAACAGGAAAATTGTATTTCATACTTACCGCAATTTTCCTTTCCTGACGGCTCCATGTCGGCATAGTTCCCGCCCAGTCGGAGTTGCTAGTTATGTAACACATTGGCTGGGGGGAGGCTCAAATTTATGAGCTATTAGTCCTATCAGATGGGGGGGGCGGAGCCTGTACCCACTCGTATGCCGACATGGAGCCGTCAGGCAAGGAAAATTGCGGTAAGTATGAAATACAATTTTCCTGTTTTCGCACTCCGTTTTAGCTGCCCGGATTTCTAGTTTGCATTTTTTGTTACATTTTTTGTAGTTAAGGAACGCCAATGCCGTCCCTTCCGTCTTATATTTTAATATTTACGAAGGTGAAGGCGGCAGGATTTGGATAGTGATTGGATGTGGAATATATTTATATATGAGGAAACAAAAAATATGAGAATATATATTTTTTTTAAATTCATATTCGTGGTCCCCGGGATTTAGAATTATGAATTTAGTGGTCCATGAGGTCCGAAAGATTGGCGACCGCTGCTCCACTGGTCATCTGTATATCAAGAAACATAAACTGAATTAATAGTTACAGCAAAACTGTCCACCACCCATCCGCTCCCCCCCAATGAGATGCCACCAGAGGCAACCGCGTCAGGCTGCCTCATTATATTGATGGCCCTGTGCTTTCCCATCGCTAACCCCATGTGACAACACTCAGACCTGATCGACCACTCAGTCTCTTACCATTGCACTGTGGGAAGCAAGGGGGATCTTAGGTTACTCTATGCAGTTTAGACGTGGCACAGGTTCACTTTAATGACTGCTGAGATTTTTTTAGTGATGCACCGATATATTGGCCACCGAAACATATCGTCCGAAAATGGCACTTTTGGCTAAATGCCTGCTTTCTTTCCTCCCCGCTGGGTGCTGCTCTGTGTCCCAGTGGGGAGGAGAGAAAGTGTGACAGGCTACAGAGCGCTGCGGTGGGAGAGCACTGTGAGCGGCCGGGGTCTCTCCTCCGACACCGCTCAGTCTCCTATCACAGCAGAGCGGTGTGTGGGCGGAGACAGCCCGCGTTGTCACAGGAGGCTGAGCTCTCCTCCTGCACTGCTCGCTCAGCCTCCTGTGACAGTGGTCAGGAAGGAGAGCGAATGAATACCCTAAGAGATCAGTGATCGCTGAGTGTTTGTTCATAATTGAGGACAGAGTATAGTTACTATATCCTCAATTATGAATGAATGGGCAATGCTGTACATCACCTCCTGTTCATTCATGATTGTGGTTATAGTAAATATACTCTGTCATGTTATGAATGAACAGGAACACTCAGTATAGTGTCCTCAATCTCTTTTTCTTTTTTAAAAGGGAAATAGCAGAAGTCTGTTTATACCCCCAATATTCCCCCCGAAGCCCCTAAAAGTAAAGTATATTCCATTTTGGTGAATCTCTAGATTTTTTTATATTAACTATTTTTTTTAATATTAAAGTAGTATAGCTTCCCTGAACTAGACATGTGCACTAGCAAAACATTTGTTTTGTTTAGTTTTGATTCGGATTTTGCGTTACTTCGTTTTTCAGAAATCGGGTCCGAAAGTCTATTCGTTTCGGGATTCGGACGAAATTTGTTAGCGGTATTCTGTACGTATTTTCGTTTTTGTTTCGTTGTAACAAAGTGACGTTTAAAAAAAAATTTTAATGTCACTTTGCTGCAGCGAATATTCGCCCGCAAACGAAAATCCCTACAGACTACCGCTAACAAATTTTGTCCGAAATTTATTTTTCGGAAATTCGGATTCATTTTCATTCGTCATTTCTGTTATTTGGAAATTCGGATACATCCGAATCTCCGAATAACGAAAATTCTTCCGGAACGAATCGCACATGTCTGTGCCTCCCATAGGCAAGAACTGGCTACTGTGAGCAATTACACGCAGCACCTGACCCTTCCGGTATCAGGTCTTTTTACAGGCATGCGCACCGTACAGAAGTGCACGCCCTTCTGAATGAACCCTTAAAGTTTAGATTTTCCATCTCTTTGGTCGCCAGTCGCACTAACCAATCTCGCCAGAATTCGAATGCTACAGGGTTTGAAGTGAGCAACCCGTTATACCGGCTGGGTGGGGGGCAGTAGATGGTCATGGCAGCAGCTAAGTGCAGCGGGTACCAGGCGGTGGGGGAAGGTGGGAAGGGTGTTGTGGGTTCGTTCACTTTTTTTTTTTTTCGTGAACTAAGGCCCATTTCACACCTGCAGAACGCAAAACCACTTACGTGTAATTAAGACATGTAATCCAATTGGCCCATTCACTTCTCTGCGCTGCGCTGCGCTGCGCTTGTAAAGATGAGGCATGTCCGTATTTCAATGCCTTTGTTGAATAGGGATAATGACAAGAATACTGGATCATGCTAGATTTAAAGTGATCAATAAAAAGGATTTGAAGTGGCTTTTAGCTGTCTCATGTTTGGAGCAGTCTTTTTTGGGTTTTGTTTGGTGGAGTACAAGTCAAAGCGATGGGAAGATAGTTCTGAAAGTGGCCTTGTAAGATGTTTCTGCATCCCTTCCCTTCATCCCCCCCCCTCTATGTATCCTGCGTCTGCTCACACTGCTGATATCAAACCGTGCTCTGTATCTAGGTCACATTCCTGTTCATTTTACCTATTCGCAGTGACCGTGATCAATACTCACTGATATTAGAGCCTAAATCTACTGTTTGCACAGAGAGTTCCTGCAAAATATAATGACAAAGAGATCGTTTTCAGTCCGTCCTTTATAGAAGACAGCTTAAAAAAAAACATTTAAAGTGAACCTGTGCTTTCCTTATGTAAAGGTCTTAATGCAAAGGCTGCTCCCCCGGAAGGACATTTGCTTTCCCCCCACCTCTCCCTGTTCACCCCCCCCCAGGAGCAGGGATAGGAAACCCTGCATAAGCTTGAATTCTATCTATAACTGATCAACCCCCATGTAATAGTACTCAAAATCACCAAACACTAGCGCTGTCACAGAGTGATGGAGATGCTCACCCATTCCTGGAAATACCGGGTGTTTTCTTTGCTCCCATTGGCTGAATGGATGGAAGGTCAGGCAGAAGTAAGAAGAAAAGGTAAGTATGTGCTATTGGAGGATCAGGTAGTAAGGTTGTGCTCACAATAGGCATGGTTGCCTTGCCATGGTTGCTTTGGCCCGAAAAAACATTTGTCCTCTTACTACCCAAGTTGGCACAAATGGATCTAATCTGTTCTAGTGCTCATGTTATGTGCTTGGACAAGGCTAGTGATCACAGATATGCATACTGTGGAGTGCAACTGAACCACGTCACACACCACCTCATTCAAGTGGACCAGGGTTCAGTATGCTCAACAGTGCCCAAGCCCAGTACACAGTGGTCACACCAGTCAAATGAACTGGACTTTGCTGGACAAATGTGCTAGTGCAAGGGTTATACCCTGTAGTGTGCGTACACACAAGATGAATCTGTTCCTTTGCCCTGCATTGGCAAAGCCCATCTTAAGGCTCGGTTCACACCTAGGCATTGCAGGAACGTGTGCCAAACATATAAAGAAAATGAAAATAAAGAAGCAAAAAATGGCAAATACGTGTCGTACAAAAAAATACATGAGTTTTTTTTTCATGTTTGTCGTGTGTCTATGAACCCATTGAAATCAATGGAGACGCGCGGCAAATGCACCACACAAATGTGCGAAGTGCAAATGTGAATCGGGCCTGTTGACCTAACTGGCTTTTTGCCAGATCTGAAATCAATATCTTTGAATTGCATATTATGACAGGACAGGTACAATGATTGTGGTTTATTTATAAAAAGCTGCATGAACATTGCAACCATCCGTTGCTGAACTCTGATGAAGTGGGTACTCCCCGGAAATCAGTTTTGTCGTGGTAACCGGCAGGACCGGTCCATGCTATACATCTGCTGCCAGTATATTGGTTCTTCGTTGTGACACGTGATGTTTGGATGTGGGATACCTGTACATACACGCTTATATGATCAACTGACGTGTGTGAGTAGTTTTAATCCAAGCTCACTCCCGTGATAGTCTACAATCTCACATTTAGTTTGTAGTTTGTATTGAGATTGTAGTCCATCACGGGAGCGAGCTTGGAGTGGTGGCTACTTTACAACACACACAGGGACCATGGAGAACAAAAGTAGCCCCCCTCCAGAAGGAAGGACAGTGTCAGCACCAATTCAGAGATGATTTGAGGATCTACAGCCGAGTGATACACAAATAAGATACATTTTTGTTAATAGTTAAGGTACCTGAATGCATTTGTAAGATTTAACTTCTGAGTTTAGTATCACTTTACCCTACAAAGGTTCTTGAGTATTCATCCTCAATAGGTGCACCCCTTGCATTACATACATTTTCTGATTGGTGCTTGTTTGGTGCCCCAATCAGAAAACAGGCTGGCTGTCCCTGGTGGTTGAAAGTCATTCTACTAAAGGTGTAACTCTGAGGAGAGCGAGTAAAAAGTGACGCGCCTTGACTACTGCAACTGCCTTCGTGTTGGCCTACCTCAACACAAGCTATCCCCCCTTTAGTCTATCATGAATGCCGCTGCTAGACTCATCTACCTAACCAACCATGCAGTGACCACCACACCTCTGCTCCAATACCTCCACTGGCTTCCAATAGCATAATGCAAAAACTTCAAAATACTAACATACAAAACCGTTCACAACTCTGCCCCCCGCTACATCTCCAACCTCAACTCAAAATATCACCCAAACCATCCACTCCGCTCCCCCCAAGACCTCCTGCTTTCTAGCTCCCTCGTCACCTCCTCCCATGCTCACCTCCGGGATTTCCCCAGAGCCTCTCCCATCCTCTGGAACTCACTACCACAACCTATCTGGCTATCGCCTAATTTGTCTGCCTTTAGGCGACCCCTAAAAACTAATCTCTTCAGGGATGCCTATTCCACCTCCTCTTAAAAATCGTACATCTACTCCATCAAACAGCTCATTAATGTTACAGCTCTAATAATCAAACTATAATACAGTACAAGACAAACTATATGCAGATAACCTCACAAGCAGGAGAAAGACACGGTCCAAAATGGATGGCCGTCAGATCATAACTAATGACAAACTACAAACCGCCACATTTATTTAGAAATGTGTTTTGGGCTGACTGGTCCACTTTAAAGTAGTTAGCACTTGCATGTTTTGTGCATGGTAAATAAAAGGCTATAAAACAAATGCTTTTCTCAGCAAGTCTATTTACTGTTCACACTAAGAAAACAAAAGTTCTAATTTTGTCTGCTTATTATAACGCCATTTTTTTCTACCATTACATAGACTCAGAGACGTGACTATCAGAAGAAAAAATGCTTTTTATTGTTTCTTAGAATAAAGAAAAAACATTCTGTTCGCAGAAGACTCTGAGGAGCCGGCTTCAGTAAAAAACGCCCTCTAAGAGGAAAAATTCCATTTTCTAGTGTTTTAAACATTGAGGGCTAAATCTTAAAGGGTAAGGTTATATTTAAAATTAGGGATACACCAATACCGATACTATTATCATTGCCCATACCAAGTATTTGGGCGAGTGCTCCTACTCCCCCAAATGCTCCCGATGCCTATCCCGATACCGGAACTTTCGGTATCAGGAAGCCGGGCGGCGACTCATTACACGCCGCTCGGCTTCCTAATCGGCCGGGAAGCCAGTTCCATGCTCCCTCGTCACCAGGGAGCATGGAGCTGGCTTTCCGGCCAATCAGGGGGGTGAGTAATTACTCACTACTCACCCCCCCCCCCCCCCCCACCCCCGGTTTGGCGAGACAAGCCCCCCCCGCCA
>NW_017306291.1:3450410-3455892 GCF_000935625.1 Nanorana parkeri | reverse complement strand
CCCAGTTTCCTGATTGGTCGAGAAGCCGGCTCCATGCTACCTCGTCACTTGGTGACAAGGGAGCGTGAAGCCAGCTTCCCCGCCAATCAAAAAGCCGGGCGCCGTGTAATGACTCACCATCCAGCTTCCTGATTGGTCAGGAAGCTGGCTAATCTGGGAGCTGGGCGGCGAGTCATTACAAGCCGCCCGGCTTCCTTAATGGGACTTCCGGTATCGGTATGTGCAAGTACCGAAAATAAAATATAGGTACTCGTACACGATACTGGGAAAACCAGTATCGGTGCATCCCTATTTAATATTTTTGGTGCACAGTAGAGAGGTGAATCACCTAACAGTATCTCTCTCTTTATTGGCGAGATCTCTGTGCAGAGTTCCTGGGTCTGAAACAGGAAGAAGAAGAACACCGAAAGGTGAAGCGGAAAACAGCCAAAACTCCCTGGTGGATAATGAATAAGACAGGATGTTAGAGTTTGAAAAACATATAAATATCAAAAAGTTAACTCAGCCCACAAGTCTCCTATATCAATTTTGAGTTAACTAGTCCTTGTGTCCATAGGCCTTTTTCAGTCCCCTGTTCTGTCCCCCTCCACTGCCATAGCTGCTGCAGCCACTTCCAGGTTCCCAGGCATCCTCTTTTACCATTGGGTGGCCACTGATAATGTAACTCCTGCGAATGCGCACACGAGTTACATTGTACCCATCATGAAGCCCATTCTTCTTAGAGATGCCTTGAATGGGCTGAGTGCGTACACTACACTACATGATGCATGCATGTATATGGAAACAAAAAATTTGCTAGGGGTAGAGAAGAAGAATTATCTTGGCAGAAGAGACTTCTGCCAAAGAGTTCTTCTATAAAAAATCCTGACCTCCCAGCAATGTATTATTATTTGTAACTTTACTGCCACTTTAAGCAAAGAGATGTGGTACATTTTCTAAAATATGTGAATAACAAAGACTTAGACAGTCAAAACATTGTAAGTATATTTCCTCTTAAAACAACATCCCGATTCCTAACGTATTCTTCTGGTTTTTTTTTCACTTAGCTAGCCTTAGCCTTAGCTAGCCTAGCCTTTTGAAAACTTTTCAGTGGAACACCACTGTGAAGGTGGATAATTGGCAACATCATATTGATTTATGGATTAGTAGAGGAGGGCAACACCAATAGTAACTGCTAAGGGTTCATTTATAGAGGTTCTAGCGCCCCTAGATGGCACTGACAATGTTCCTATACTCGTTAGTGCCATCTAGGGTGCTCATGCCGTGTGAACAACCTACGCCCGGCATAACTTTTATGAATTAATTCCCTAGTGAACATAGAGGTGTAGCAGATTTCACAGACACAACCAATTATTTCTGATATAAAGAAGTGTACAAAGGAGTGTACTGTATGTACATCTTGTGGCTTCTGGTGTTTCTGGCCAACCATTTCCAACTGTAGAAGAAACTAAGAAACTGAAGTCATGTTTTCTCCCCTGCTGGAACTGCTAAGGCAACCAGCCAGTCTACAATGTCAGATGCCTACTCAGAGCTAACTGGCCGGCTGGTATTGGGGCCAATTAACTTGTATTATTTCAGACACTGTTGGCACCCCAAAAATAGGCAACACTTGAGTGTGTGTGTAAAATATATATATATAATTATTTATTTATTTTGTTTTTACTTACACTGCCTGCAACTTGTCTGGAGAAAACACAGTTATTACACATAAAAAATGGGTTGTGTAAGACAATTATTAAAATGTAATTCATTTATCAAAACTAGTTCTTTTAAAATAAGTTTTTTTGGACACAGCGACTAATAATTTGGGGAGTATAGAGTGTGCAGATAAGGTTTAGAATAGATGCTTGGTGTACAGCATTTTGTTAGGTGCTTGCAATCACTTACAATCAAACACTCTTTAATAACAGATTACTCTTAATTACAGCAGTATAGAGTGAAAAATGTCCCATTGGCTGGCACGGTCTTCTCTGCTGACAATCTGGCACGTGGATTGATAGCAGGGCCTAGTGTGAGTGTTGGCTGCTATTACAGAATGAAATTTTTTTCTCTGAGTGCAAAAGGTTAACAATTTTGAATGTGCCAGCTTTGCAGGCAAGCACAGAAAATATGTAAACTGATAGAGTGCTCTGTAATTTGGAAAATGCACTGACGGCGTTCCCTAGTATTATTCTGCAAGCTATAAGCATTTAGTAACCGATGTCAATAAGTGTTCATTTTGCTGCCTGTTACTCACCAGACTCCTCCTGGGAAAAACACTGGCACTATGGTGATGCAAAATGACTCTGGGAGGACGCTAGTTTGTGTCCTCCCGTTACCCTAAGGAGAACTATGGGGAAAAACACTGACCCCATAGTTCTCCTTTAAAGACAGAAATTACACTGAGAGCACTTAGCCCAGTATGGAGGAGGCCCGTGCTGTTATCAGAGGAGAAGTTGATGGAGGTGCCTGGAATATAGAGGACCTCTGGAGCATGGCTGGTGTCTCTCCTGCTGAGCATCTGTATTCATCTCCTGCTCATCTATACTGAGATGCTAACAAAGGTCTGGTGAGTCTGGAGTCTATGTCTGTACTACCCAGGATGTCTAGGATCCCTATACCCTCTCTCTCCAGTATGAAGATGTTAATAAAAGTTCTTCAGCATTATACTACTGGAGTGGATATGCTAAGGGGGCAGCTGAAGACCAAAACCCCTAGACAACTAGTGATGATCCGGGTTATTCTGGCGGCTCCTTCGAAGATGAGCTCTACATTAGATTATTAAAAAGGTTATTAAAAGGTTATTTTTGCAAACAAATGCTGTGACAGAGTTGCTTTATGTATATATAAGTATCATGGGAAAAAAAAGATTATCATGCAAAAAAACAGTACAAACATGCCACTAGTAAGACCGAGACTATACCAAAAATGACAGCAATCCTTGAGTCCCAAATTCTTTCACTGACTGATCAGCACTGTCCGATATAAGTAACCAGAATGTGATTCTCTTCTCCAGCAACCACAGAAAATTTCCTTATCAGTTTTGCAAAATATGTGACATAATTAGGCTCAACTTGTCCATAGAGAAATACATGGGCTGCTACTGCCAATCTTCTGGAAATTCTCAGTGTGTGGCTGTTGTGCTGATCCATATATGCCAATCAGAAATGTCAGAAGTTATTTTCTGCATACTTGTTCCAGGTCAGTGTTGAAACATGAAAGCCAAGCAACTAGCATTTTGAGAAGAAGGTGGCAGCAATAACACTAGGCTTTTTTCATGACAGGCTTATTTAAGCTTTGATTAAATTGACAATTAGCTAAACATCTATTCAGATTTCATTACAATGACATTACATGACTCCTCCTACAGAATATATTCACTCAATTTTACACCGCTATTTTCCTAGGAAAATGTTCTAATATATCCGGCGGTTACACGAGTAGTAACAGAAGGTAGGAGCAAATCTGGCAGACCAGAAGGAGAAAAAAAAACTCAAAATTAAACACCTGAATTCCTCGGAAGATACATGTCAACACTAATTCACACATTTTATCTCCACAGCGGAATATATGCGCTTCCCTCCCTGTACACGGGCAGCGGAAAGAAGGGTATAAGACCCAAACTAATCAATCTCACTGTAACGGTATGATGGATATATTCCACTCCACACTGACAATGATCAGACAGTACTGACTACAACTATCTATCTATCTATCTATCTATCTATCTATCTATCTATCTATCTTCTATCTTCTATCTTTATCTATCTATCTATCTTTTATCTATCTATCTTTTATCTTACTATCTATCTATCTATCTATCTAGCTTTATCTATCTATCTATCTATCTATCTACTGTATCTATTTACTATCTATCTATTTACTATCTCTCACTCTATCTATCTATCTATCTATCTACTGTATCTATTTACTATCTATCTATTTACTATCTCTCACTCTATCTATCTATCTATCTATCTACTGTATCTATTTACTATCTATCTATTTACTATCTCTCACTCTATCTATCTATCTATCTATATATCTATCTATCTATGTCCCTCTTTCCTCCCGGTACTATTTAACTACCAAAAGTGTTATGGTACACTAAGGCTGGATGATGTATGCTATACCGCATGTTATCCTACGTTGTGGTAAAAGAGAAGTATGACCCAACCTTTTTTGGCCATAGTTCTTTTTAGGGTAAAAGGAGGACATTTACTAATGTCCTCCTGTGACCCAAAACTCAGTAAATAGTGGGCTATTGCCTGCTATATGCTGATAGTGGACAGCCACGCTGCAGCCTGGATGGATCCCGGCGATATTGTTGGAATCCACCCTGCTAGCTGATTGACAGCTGGCTCTGCCTCTCCAGCACCCTTCCTTGTCTTTTCCTCCAGTCAGCGCTGGAGAAATGGATAGGGGGGGGGGGGGGGGGAATCCCTGCGGGGAGCGGTGACTGAGTGTCATCGCTCTCTGCAGGCAGATGATCGGGAAATCAGCAATCGGCGGAATTTGTTCGCTGATATCCCGATCAATAGAGCCGACCTGTGACAGCTTCAGTATCACATGTCAGCTTTAATTATGGGGATGAGTGTATTTCATTCACCCATAGTTCTCCTTTAATACAGACTATGTTTTTTTCTTTTCACTACAGGGCCACTTTTGGCAAAAAAAGGTATAGCCCACTGAGTTCGGAATCCACCACATGTTTGAGAAAGGCACCTTAACCAGCATTCCCAAATGAACTACAAACCCAAATGATGGTGACCCATTGCTCTAATAGATTCTTCATAAAATAGATAACCGGGAAATCCAACTGAAAAATAATGACACCATTGTTACAGCAGGGGACAGAGACACAAATTGTTGTGAGGACATCTAGTCTCCAAGAGATATAAGAGAATTATGTGAGTGGTGCTTATCACCTTTAGACCTGGACTGACCATTAAATAAAGGCCAAGACATAACAAACTAAGGGGTCTATTCACGAAGCTGCCGAAGGATCTGGCCGTAGCTTCGGCCGATCCTTCGGCTAGCTTTGGCCCCAGGACCCCTTCGGTTCAGTAGAACCGAAGGGGTGCTGTACGGGCTATTCACAATAGCCCGTACAGCTCCTGATCATGGCCGAGCCGAACGCATATGCACAGGCTTGGCTGAGCCGTGTTGAAAGCCGAAGCTGGCCGCTCGGCCTGCTTCTGACAGCTGGACGGAGCCAGCCGTGATCTTACGGCTGGCTCCGGCCACTTGCAGTGAGATCAGCGTCCCTGGTTACCTGCTAACCAGGGACACTGATCTCCAAACAGCAAACTCTCCCTGGCTCCCCAGGAGTCTCCTGCTCCCGGCCGCCAAGGAGAGAAACACAGCTGTGTCTTTTTTTCTTTATTCTGACACGAGCATGTCAGAATAGAAAAAAAAAAAAAAGATTTTTCCCATTGAAAAGCATTGGGACATTACTATTGGCTATTTCAATTTGCAATAGCCAATAGTAAACTAGCATTGT
>NW_017306291.1:3437454-3449789 GCF_000935625.1 Nanorana parkeri | reverse complement strand
TCCTTCTGCACTTCGGGTCGGCCGAACATGCTGAGCATGTTCGGCCGACCTGAAGCCACACGAAGCAAGCCGATGTACGGCTGAAATTAGCCGTACCAGCCTGAAGTGAATAGCCGAACAGTGTTCGGCTCACTTCACTTCAGATCGGTCATTCACTCGGCTGCCCTCGGCAGCTTTTCGTGAATAGACCCTTAGGTAATTCCCATCTTCCAGCACTTTATATTTACTTTACTTCCTGTTCCATGTCCATAGTCTCTGATCATCTCCTGTTCCATGTCTGTAGTCTCCGATCATTTCCTGTTCCATGTCTGTAGTCTGTGACTTTCTCCTGTTCCATGTCTGTAGTCTGTGATCATCTCCTGTTCCATGTCCGTAGTCTCTGTTCCATATGTGTAGTCTCTGACCATCTCCAGTTCCATATTTTTAGTCTCTGATCATCTCCTGTTCCTTACCTGTAGTCTATGATCATCTCCTGTTCCATGTCTGTAGTCTCTGACTATCTCCTGTTCCATGTATGTAGTCTCTGACCATCAGTCTCTGACAGCTTTACGTAGGATTACATTCACGGAATATTATTTGCGGCCCTTTGGCAATGTCGGAGGCCACATTTGAGGCCTCCTGTATGAAGTAAGTTGACCACCACTGGTCTAAACTAGTGAACCATTTAAAGTGCAACTTCAGCCAAATCTTTGTGTTATTTTTAGAAGCAGTGATGAAGGAATAGAACCACTGGTGTCCGTGTCAACCCTGGGAAGATATCTTCCCTATTCCTCCCACATGACTATGTTGTCACCAGCAAAGGAAATGAATCTCCAAATTGGTCATAGCCAGCAACAAAAATGTAACACATACCAGTGATGTGCGGTACCTCTTGTTACGGGTGAGGCATTCCCCAGACTCGCCCCCACCACGTCCCGCCCAGCCTCCCGCCGGCGGAATCCCCGCCCCTGCTGGCAGAAGCCCCGCCCCTCACTGCTGAGGCACTCCGCCCATCACAGGTTACACAGCGGGGAGGATTTCCCTGCTGTGTAACCTGTTTGATGCCGATCTGAATGGAGAAAGAGCTGTCAGCTTCAGGCATGAAGCTGACAGCTTTTCCCTCCATAATTCTAGGTGAGGCTCTGCCTCACATGACTCCCCTGACCGCACGTCCCTGACACCTACATACGCTCCCTTTACTATTCTATAACATCTGCAAAGTTCAATTGCTGTCTGTTAGGGAGAGTTTTCCAATAGTTCCTATTCCAGGGTCAACATTGTCACATAAACAGGAAACGAGGATAAATCTCTCTAACCGTTCTTACAGAAAGCAATAAAAACCTGACAAAAGTTGTAACCCTTCATCATGCTATAGAAAATAAAATGGCTTGAATTTCACGACTTCTAGCGCATTTAAATGTAGCCGCCAGGATGTGTGTGCAGTTAATTAAATAGACTGAACACCAATTCTAGGTAGACTTATTATTAAGCCTAAGCCTGTCACTGACCACCAATGCCGGGGAGGGGTTTACAATCCGGGCCTGACACTGACCACTGGTGCTGGAGGAGGGGGTTACTACAACCTAAGCTTACCGCTGGCCACCAATGCTTGGGTTGGGATATGGGGGGAGGGGGTGTTTTATCACAGCCGGAGTCTGCCACTGACCACCAATGCTAGGAGAGAGGTTGATTATAACTTGCTAATGACCATCAATGAAGAGGAAATTACTGCAGCCGCTTACACCAATGCTGGGGGTTACTATTGCTGCTGGCTTATTATACTACAAGCCACACACCGTAAACCAACACCCACTTTACTGGCCATGCCACCAGGTTATTCTTCGTCCTTTCAAGGCATCCCTCCTTTCAATTAATACATGTTGGCATAAAAAAAAACACGTGTTAAATCTTTGAAATACATGAACATTTCTCATGTTTTATCCCCTTAAGGGCCCTGCAAGTACAGGGAAATACCTGTGGATCTGCCTGAAATGCGCTCAGCTCATTAGCCCTGTTGTGGCCTGACAACACACAACATTTTTCTGGACTGAGTTGTGTCAGCTCTGCCCACTTGTCTTTTAATAAATTAGTCAACCCCACCTATTCTATTCTTCACAACATAGACACTAATCATTCTGTGGTTCTAAGATAACTAGGAGGTCTAATTAGACTCCTTGCGATAAATGACTTATGCACAAGACAGATCTGAATTTCTGACATGACCAACTTGTCACTTATTAAACAGATATAAGGATATTTAATAAGAAATAAGAAAAGTTAATTGTTAGAATGTATATGCACTCACTATATGTAAGACTTTATGTCAACATCCACCTTCGTTATAGTGCTGCTTTCCCAAGCCTAGTGCTGTATCGTAAGGCAACCAGCCGGTTCAATGTTTAGTTTGATTACTAACTCCCACAATAGAATGGATATGATTGCTTTTAACACCAGTTTGATACCTGTAGTATCTCAGCAACTGAAGGGTGTCAGCATTTACATATCAGAGCCATTTTTATTAACTGTTGCAAATTATGTATCCCTTTGTAACAACCAATATTGACCAAGTATTCCCCAGAGGTTCAGATCCATCCAGGCACATCTTAAAAATTGTTGCAGTTGACAAATACATATCGTGCATTTTGTATTTTTAGTTGAACTCCAGGCACACAGCTACATGCACAAATAAAATACATATAAGGGGGGGTGTTGCCTTCCAAAAGATTAGGATTTTTGTCCATCAAATCTTGAAATTAAGACCCCATTCACACGTAGCGACATACCTTTTGCAGCGGATCCGCACGGCCGGGATAGCGCGACTTTCGGGGTGACGTTCCAGCGACGATCCAGCGACGGTAGCGCGACCTTCTCCGTCGGGCTCCATAGAAAAAAGGCAAAATCGCGCAAAATCCTCCGAAAAAAGGGTCCGGTAGAAGCGACTTGCGACCGCAAAGAGCGACGCACGACATGGAGTTAAGACAGCTCCATTGAATAGCATTGGCCGGCGACTTCTCGCGATATCGCACGGCAAAAATGCGCGGAAATTCGCTACATGTGAACGGGGCCTTACACTCTTTGTCAGGGCAGGAGACCTGCTTTTTCTCTGCTTCAGTGAAGTAAAACTTACAGGTCTTGTCCCTCCCCCAGCTTGTGACTGGACAGTGAAAGAAGAAAAAGCACACTAATGAGCTCTTCTCTGTCATTCTGCTCTCACCTTCAATCATAATGGCCCCTGTTAGTACATGACCCTGCAGCACAACTACTTGGCTCCTTGTGCTACTTCTTCTTCTCCCAGTCAGAGTTCTGCTCTACAGGGGGTTGTAAGAAGCTGATTCTGGGTCAGATGCAGGCTAAAGGTTGCAGGGATGGTGCAGTGGGGGACAGAGAATGCTAAGCCCACAGTTGTGCTAAATTAGTGTAGAGTGGTAAATATGGGTCCATATAGGATGGTAGAGAGGATTAGTGTCAAATGCATAAAGGGTGATGAAAAGTCTCATCTACAATCTTTTGGTGTAAAGGAAACAGCAAAATTTGCCCTGACTGGGTTGATCTCTTATTATTTCCTGTCAAGGTGACACTAGTAATGAGAGGTTGCAGGTGTTACCAGGACAAGAAGACACAGAAACCCAGAAACCCAGAAAACAAATGACAGCTGTTCTAACCCCTCCCAACTTTACTAAATAATACTTTTGGTGCTGTCTTCTTTGTACCTGTCAGAGAAATATCTCATCATTTCCTGTGCTTGTGACATGCAGTCACCATAACAGGAAGCCAGTGTAAATCTCCCCAATGGTGCAGCTAAAACCTGATGATGGTTCTAATCCTTCCCCACACAATGCAAAATAAAAACGTTTTGTCTGGAGTTGGGCTGTGGTCAACCCCGCCTTGAGCCTCGAACCCCCCACCCTAACAACCTTGGTGCCCCCCCCCCCCAAAAAAAAACTATATGGATAAGAATACCAAAAAAAGTCTAGTAGTAGAGGCACCCCCATAGACAGTAATGATCAATCCAAAGTGGACACTGACTCCGTTAAAAAGTGATCTTTATGATGAATGGAAGGGTACAAAAAAAGGAAATCTTCTGTACCCTTCCTGTCATCATAGAGTTTGTGTCACACCACTTTTCTGAAGAAGTGACAACTAGTCACAGAATTATTTGGTGCTCAATACATTCACTTTCTTTAAGTCAATGTCCCTTTTAGATTGATCGTTAGAGGAACTGGAATTGGGCCACCTCAGAACATGGAACACAACCTCCCTAAAAGACCTTTGTGGAGACAGAAGTATTCTGTACAGTTCTCCACATACCTCAGATTGCACACACCACCAATGTGATCACTTGAGGTTTCATTAGATGTGAGTTATAGCATTGTAACCTTTTCAAATCATTTTATGTCACAATACTACACCAGAAGACCTCTCCTGCCTTCTCCCTCTCTCTTCTCTGTATGCTTCTCATCTTTTTGTACCTTGAGAGAAAACCAGATCCAGTATTTCCTAGAAACCATGGGTCCAGACTTGGACCTGCAGACTCCTGTATAACTGTGGGTCCCGGCTTAGACCTGCAGGATCCTGTATAACTATGGGTCCACGCTTTGACCTGCAGACTCCTGTATAACTATGGGTCCAAGCTTAGACCTGCAGAATCCTGTATAACTTTGGGTCCAAGCTTGGACCTGCAGAATCCTGTATACCTATGGGTCCAAGCTTGAACCTGCAGACTCCTGTATAACTATGGGTCCAAGCTTAGACCTGCAGACTCCTGTATAACTATGGGTCCAAGTTTAGATCTGCAGGCTCCTGTAAAACTATAGATCCAAGCTTGGACCTGCAGGCTCCTGTATAACTACGGGTCCACGCTTTGACCTGCAGGCTCTTGTATAATATGGGTCCAAGCCAACCTGCAGGCTCCTGTATAACTATGAGTCCAAGCTTGGACCTGCAGGCTCCTGTATAACTAGGGGTCCACGCTTTGACCTGCAGGCTCTTGTATAATATGGGTCCAAGCCAACCTGCAGGCTCCTGTATAACTATGAGTCCAAGCTTGGACCTGCAGGTTCTTGTATAACTATGGATTCAAGCTGCAGACTCCTGTATAACTATGAGTCCAAGCTTTAACCTGCAGACCCCTGTATAACTATGGGTCCAAGCGTGGAACTGCAGGCTCCTGTATAACTACGGAACCAGGCATAGACCTGCAGGGTCTTGTATAACTATGAGTTCACAGTTTGACCTGCAGGCTCTTGTATAACTGTGAATCTAAGCATGGCCCTGCAGGTTCCTGTATAACTACGGATCTAAGCTTTGCCCTGCAAGCTCCCCTATAACTTTGGGTCCACACACTTTGTCCTGCAGGCTTCTGTATAACTGTGAATCCAAAAATGGACCTGCATGCTCCTATACAACTATGGACCTGCCAAAGAATTTGTATGTTTGTCTATCTAGACCTCATATTTATATAGCTGTTCCCCACAGCACAGCAAAGGGGACCTCATGTTTCTCTGCTGCAGTTTCTCTTTCACTGACAGGTCCCGTCTCCAACACCAACCTATAACTGGATGGCTCATTTCTCAGTAACTCTGATATATCCTACTGTTAGCATGCTACTTGCACTGCATCACACCGAATTAGCTCCACGTGCTGCTTCTCATTCCCACTCTCTGAGCTCTGCTGTGCAGACTGTACGGTAGGCTGCAAGAGGCTGATACAAGGTCCAATCAAGTTACTTACACTGCTTGCATTTATAAAAAAAATACATGTGGTGGTGTATTAATAAATACATGGATGCCGTCATTTCTGCCTTTTATTTCTATATCTGGGAGCTATGTGGGTCATTCTGAACGGCTGTATTTTGTTCAGTACCAGTTTTCTTTAAACTAATTCCAGCATCAAGCAAGAACCGAGACTTTAGCGTTGGATGGAATTAACCTTTAACTGAGAATGTACCATGTGTATAATTTACATTTTAACAAGCTAATTATATTAATTATCTAAAAATGTATTTTTTTGCACTTGGAAAACATCTGCTATAATAAGATGTGTGAATTAGCCAGTACTTCTATGAAGTGTCTGTTTAAAAATATTTATAGTGAGATCACCGCTATGTATAAAAAATAACTAGCCTGTTAAAAAGATATTTACCAAATGTATCTGATAAAGAAGTGTAATGGCCTGTGCTAATGGGGAAAGGGCAGCACGCCAAAACCACCAATCAGATTTAAAGTGACACTAAACTCAGGAGTTATATCTTAAAAATACATTTAAGTACCTTAATTATAACAAAAATGGATCTTATGTGTGTATCACTCGGCTGTAGATCCTCCAATCATCTCTGAATTGGTGCTGACAACGTCCTTCCTTCTGGAGGGTGACTACTTTTGTGTCCTGTTTTCATGGCAGCTGAAACCCAGACACAAGATGTCAGGCAGACAGGGGCAACCAAACTTAAGATAGAGGCTACAGGTCACAACTGAAAAAAAGGCTTGACCATAGGCATGCGCCGCCTATTGCATTAGGGTGCTCACACAAAACTACAAACACACACACATAGAGAGAGAGAGAGCGAGAGAGAGAATAGAGAGAGAGAATAGAGAGAGAGAATAGAGAGAGAGTAGAGAGAGAGTAGAGAGAGAGAGAATAGAGAGAGAATAGAGAGAGAGAATAGAGAGAGAATAGAGTGAGAATAGAGAGAGAATAGAGAGAGAATAGAGAGAGAATAGAGAGAGAGAATAGAGAGAGAGAATAGAGAGAGCGAGAATAGAGAGAGAGAATAGAGAGAGAGAATAGGGAGAGAGAATAGAGAGAGGGAATAGAGAGAGAGAGAATAGAGAGAGAGAGAATAGAGAGAGAGAGAATAGAGAGAGAGAGAGAGAGACCTGAGGCATCCTGGATTTCAGTCTCTTCAACTGTCCTTTACTTCTTCCAGCAGGGGTTCAGTGAGGAAACAGGGAGCCTGTGCTGCATGAACATGCACATTAAGCTAATACGAGTAAACATGTTCATGAAAAAATGGTGCCGCTCACACCTTATAGCTAGAAGGTGAGAAAGTCACAAGACCTGGCCACCGAGTGTTGTTCCTTAGAATAATATACATGACCATGCATGGTTTTATTAGTTGGATAAGCTTGTGTATGCTGTATGCAAATGTCAGCCTTAAGGGCCGGTTCACACCACAAAATCTGCGTTCCAGTGCGTTCGGCCTCTGGAGCGAAGTGGAATGCAAGCCGGTCGGCTGTCTGCATTCAGGGGCGGGAGGGAGTGTGGCGGTGCATTGAAGTCAATGGCACTGCAGCCACGCCCCCCCGCCCGCAGTGTGATCGCCCTCATCCGGAACACAGGTACATTAGTGCAATCTGCAAAAATAGTGCTTTGTGGTGTGAACCGGCCCTAAAACATATGACAACCCTAACAATTAACTTCTCTGTGGTCCCTTTCATGCAGTAAATATAAAATAGAAAGTGTTTTGTTATATCTGTTTGATAAGTGAAAAAATACCTGTTGACCTTGCAGGGACTCTCGCGATCTCATTACATTCTGCTCTCTCCACCTGTGTTTTCAATGACATTGGCCTCTGAAGACTACAGAACCACACTCCCTCTATGCAATGGAAAACAGGAGAAGCAAAGGTCATTTTGGTGTCACCCCCCCCTCTAAAAATGTTGGGCACTCGGTCATGGACCGAGAGCCCGACAGTGTCAGGAGAGAGGAGGGGACCCAGCGGCATACCTCATCCCGCCGGGTGAACGTCCCCTCCTCTCTGTGCCGGTGTGCATCACCAAGATGGCTGCCGGCAGGCGTCAATTAGATAGCCGCGCATGCGCGATGACGTAATGGCAGGGTGTCACCCAATCCCCGCTGCTGGGTGACACCCGGCCTCGGGACGCCCCTGGGTGGACATATTAATATGGAAATCAGGAGCCAGTCTGTGCAATCCAGGAGCCAGAGGGGCTTTGTTTTATGAGCCAGCTCAATTGCAAACAGTTAGAGAAAACCTCAAAAGTTAGGAGCTGGTTGTAATTTTCTAGGAGCATTGGCGACCTGGCTCCTGGGATTTGTCCACCTCTGGTATAGATACATTTTAAGTATGGAGAACAGTATTGATGAGCTGGGAAGACCCAACCTAGTTAATCAGGTTTTCCCACCACATTAGCCGACCAGTGGCTGAGATGACACATTACCTATGGACATCAGTGTCTCTCAGTCTGACATTAAGTATCTGCGTATCTCTCCAATACAACTGTGATCTGAGGATGTGGGTCCTGACAGCACTGTTAGAATATGTTCAAAGCTGTCTATAGATATTTCTACACTTTTGAAGAGCCCCACATCACTGGCTTAATGCAAACCTACAGTTTGCTCAATAATGGCAAATTAACAAGTTCACTTGAGAACAAAGAGGGTGATACAAAATAGTGCTCACTCCATGTTCAACCGTCAGAGCCCGAGAAAAAATCAGGACATCCGGTTATGGACTTGTTTCCCAACAGTTCAGCATATTGCATGGCCAGTCGCCTGTCCTGTGGTTGGGGGGAATAGGGAGTCTACCTTGCACAAGTGCCAACTCAGTTTTGGTTAGCTTGCAATCTTGTCTGTTTAGCAAGCATGAGGATAACAGATCCTTGTCTTATGGTGTGTGGACAACAACAAAAAAGCTAAGCATTATTTACATCTACAGGCCACATGAAACGGCTCCAAAGGAATTTCAGAAAAACATCTCTTTCTGTGCAAAACATATTATATTGGGTGATCTCATGTTAAAACAACTTCCTGTTTTGTATTGTATTGTGTTGTTTTTTAATCGGCCCATCTACAGTGACAGTTGTCTAAGTGAAAATTACATTTGTCTTAGTGTCTCTTGTCTTTTGCTGATCCTCTAGCTTTAATAGTTTCTGTCCCAGGTGACTGACTTAGAATTTATTTATGAAACAATGGGTAAATGACAGCGCCACAGCAAAGTGTCTAGATGCAAAAAATATTTATTCTGAAACAACAATCCAAGGTTTTTTAAGGGCAAGACTAACACTCCATCAGGGTTTAGGATACTATGTAGCAATGAGGGACCAGACTTATACATCACAATTTTTTTTGTAATGATGCCCTAATCTAAGGATCTCTTCACACTAAACTTCCTAATAGCCATAACACCAATCCTTCCTGTAACCCAAAAACTAATCCTCCTTGTAACCCAAACACCAATCCTCCCTGTAACCCAAACACCAATCCTCCTTGTAACCCAAGAACCAATCCTCCTTGTAACACAAACACCAATCCTCCCTGTAACTTAAAACTTAATCCTCCTTGTAACCCAAGCACCAATCCTCCCTGTAACCCAAAAACTAATCATCCTTGTAACCCAAACACCAATCCTCCCTGTAACCCAAACACCAATCCTCCCTGAAACCCAAACACCAATCCTCCTTGTAACCCAAACACCAATCCTCCCTGTAACCCAAACACCAATCCTCCCTGAAACCCAAACACCAATCCTCCTTGTAACACAAACACCAATCCTTCCTGTAACGCAAACACCAATCCTTCCTGTAACCCAAACACCAATCCTCCTTGTAACACAAACACCAATCCTCCCTGTAACCCAAAAACCAATCCTCCCTGTAACCCAAACAACATTCCTCCCTGTAACCCAAAAACTAATCCTCCTTGTAACCCAAACACCAATCCTCCATGTAACCCAAACACCAATCCTCCCTGTAACCCAAATACCAATTCTCCCTGTAACCCAAACACTAGGGATGCACCAATACTTTTCGAGTACCAATGCCGATACTTGCCATTTTCATGAGAACTATCAGGGTTGCAGCGGTTGCAGCGGGGACCTGGCTCTGGCGCTCCACTACTGTCCGGAGACCAATAGTCTGTATTGTTTTAGAAAAACTGTCACATGACACTAAACAAAAATGTTTCAGTACTTGTACTTGTAAGTACTTGGGCAAGTATCAGTACTTGTACTCGCAAAAATGGTATCGGTACATCCCTTATATATGTTTATAAAAACAAAATCATACATTAAAAGAGAGATGTAGAAATCCCAGGAGCTCCGTGTGCTCCTTACAAATGACAGCTGCATCCTAACTTTTTAATTTTTCTCTAGTCTAGTCCTGCAGCTGGAAAAGTATCTGTACTTGTACCGAGTACTGTACTTGGTATTGGTGCATCCCTACCAAACACCAATCCTCCCTGTAACCCAAAAACGAATCCTCCTTGTAACCCCAAAACTAATCCTTCCTGTAACCCAAAAACAAATCCTCCTTGTAACCCCAAAACTAATCCTTCCTGTAACCCAAAAACAAATCCTCCTTGTAACCCCAAAACTAATCCTTCCTGTAACCCAAAAACAAATCCTCCTTGTAACCCCAAAACTAATCCTTCCTGTAACCCAAACACCAATCCTCTCCGTAACCCTAACACTAATCCTCCTCGTAACCCTAACAATAATCTTCTCTGTAACCTGAACACAAATCCTCCCTGCAGCCCGAATACTCATCTGCACATTAAGTCTTCCTATAACCCTAACATTGCCCACCCCATACTAACCCTCTCTGCAACCCTAGCTCTTATACTAACCCTCCTTATAACCAACCCTCATACTAACCCTGCTATAATTAAATTTAACTTTTTGGAAACTCCCCTCTTGCACTGGGATCCCCTGCTTTACAGGCTAACTTTTGTACACTGAAAGAAACAGAGACAAGAAATTCATGCTTCATCAAGGCTTACTATGACAGCTAAGGCTCAGATACAAGCTAAATGACCCAGTTCCCCTCTCTGGAGCGTATTTTTCATATATCTTATTGGCAATGGACCATTACTCTGGGGATACCAGCATTACAGTAGCCCCCCTTAGTGGATTCTGTGAAGGTATATATAAGGAATTTTGTACAGACAGCCATGTAGGTTAACATACAGCTAAACCATGGCTTTCAGAACAGGACCAAGCACAGAAGGAGGTCCCGGCTCCACATGGGTTACATACAGCAACAGACTCTAGTGGGGTAGAAAAATCTGCCCAACACCAGCCAAAGAATAATAATATAGATGGAGTCACACTTTCCTGTTAGATCCTGGTTAGGGTACATACATAACCACAGTCTCCACACCCTGATCTACCAGATCTCTTTGATTCTGGCTGACAAAGCATACTGGGACTTGTATTTCCCAATAGCAGGAATGAATCCAAGTTGCTGACTCTTTGCCTGTATCCCATGCTCTACCTTCCAAGAGGTGGGGGCACTACAACAGAGTGCGCAGGGCGTGAAGTCACTCCACACATAACGTCTTCTTGTTATCTCATGCACAGCTCTCATTGTTTCAAGCACTTGACATTTTGCAATTTAAAACTGATCAGCATGCATTGCTTTATTGCAAGCCTCTATGTTACATCCTTTGCCATGTTGTCACAGAGGAAATGATATGTCATTTGGAGCCCAAAACCCACCAGCATGCCAGGATTCTTTAAAACGTTCTGTGCGCATATAGAATACAATGCAAAGTATGCAATTAGCCCAGAATTTCACATTCCACAGGTTAGACAGGGAAATGTGTGTAAAAATAGTGGCTGTGTGAGTGTACTTCATATATTATACTCCATATTCTCCCATAGATACAGTAAGAGTCTGTCACACTGAAGAGAAACTGGTTCTCTCAGATATGTGCCTGTATAAAGTAATACTTTAGAAAAGATGTGTATCAGGGTTATAAATATTCTCAAGAATCTTTTTTTAAAGGGTCCAGATGTTAAAGAATTATAAATAACTCATGGGAACATTTAAAATTTGAATATGTATTTAATAGATGGTGTATATGTATTGATAGATAGATAGATAGATAGATAGATAGATAGATAGATAGATAGATAGATAGATAGATAGATAGATAGATAGATAGATAGATAGATTCTGACACACACCTATATATATAATTCTATTTATAGTAAATATATTATTGTTCTGCTCTATACCTAGACTTCATATATGTATAAAGGGCATTGACCCAGCCTATATCTAGTACAGAGACAAGGCAACCTTAGTAGGGGTTGTAATATTTTGCCATGTACGCCATTGTTTTACTTTTATACTCACATAATTAATACAGAGGAATGTTTGTATAAATTAAAAAAGGAAGAATTTTGCTCTCACAAACTGCTGGAATCTGTGAGTGCTGATCTTGATACATATGTACCTTTTGTTGATCTAAATAATGACATAACTTTATATAGCTATAATAATAATAAACATTTTCCACTTTATTTCTAATGTGGTATTTTAACAATGATTTTGTGACTTTCCAAAACTGGAAAATAAAATGTTGTTGTACATAACACTACAAAGCAAGTATTTTAA
>NW_017306291.1:3432345-3437077 GCF_000935625.1 Nanorana parkeri | reverse complement strand
ATATATATATATATACACACACACACACACACACACAGTATGTCTATCTATCTCTATATATGTACATATATATACATACATATTAGGTATGTGTGTTAGAGGTCTGGGGATGTTACTATGAATATGTATTACTACGCTTATGATGGACATAAATAGATGTCTTATGTAATTCCCATTTTTCCTTTGTATTGTAAATGCCAGATACCTTTGTGTTTTATCTTGCTTGAAGCAATAGAGAGATCTGTAAAACCAGGACACAACTCGTATGCATGCTGCGTCCTGATCCGACTTCTGGTAAGTTGCCACTATATTTAAAATTCATATATGAAATTTCCTTTTTTTTTGCTCTTAATAAGCCATCTCAATTTGTCTGTCTCTTCTGGCTCTCATAGAGAAAAACAGTTGTTCCCTCTTCTGAAGAAAGCAAGCACGAAGGCTTATAAATGGGCAGCAGAAATCATAAGATAACCTAGATCAATCTTCTACTAAAACAGGACTACCTCGAATCTTGGGCTTGATTGACTTACAAAATGAATTTCCAGATGAACTCTGTGGCCTTACCTGTAATCACTTCCTATGAGGGAGAAAACTTTCAGTGTGTCTTAAAGGTCATGTGGCCTTATCTATCCCCAAAACAGTTTGATAGAAAACAAGCTTAAAGGAGCCATAAGCATGAAGCAGGGTTGCTTTAGTGAGAATTAAAAAAACAAAACATTAAATATGCAAATAAATATCCATCTCTGCACAAAGATTTGATCTATTTTACTTCCCGTGGCCTGTTTCCCTGTAGAATCAGCTCCTGTAGCCCCAAACCAGTTTAAAAATGGTTGTTGGCAGTATTATTTTTAACATGAAGATTGGATCATTGGATCATACAAACATCCAATTGTATTTAAAGGATCTTTGAACTTTACCTTTGACCCCTTAGTTATTAAAAATGAGTGCAGGATTTTAATTCAAAATAAAATTGCATATGAAACGCATCTAAAACATTTACATATGTCTCTGTTTATGTTATAAAATATATTTTAATATGAATCAAAGTACAATACACATTATCCCTACCGACCCTCAACAAGACCAGAATTATATAAGCTGAAAATGATACATTGTTGCTAAAGGGTCAAAATGTGTAATTCTTGGAATGTTTTTATAAAACGGTTACATTAAAACTTTTTAATGTCATTGTAACTCCACCTCGCGTATTAAGAAGTCCTACATGAGAACGTCTATATTTCCACTGACTGTAGTCACCAATCAGATTCAACTGTTCACATCCTGCTGTTTATTTAAGACTCTTGGGATCATTCGATTTATTAATACTATGAGATTGCTATGTTAAACATACACAATGGTATTTGGACACTGGTGTAAGGAATGGTCAGCCCTCTGGAAGATCTTCTATCCACCCAACATGCTCTATTCCATGCATGCTCAATGCACTTCCCATAGTCTACAACCTGCATTTGCCACCAAGAACATCTAGGAGGCTAATGAAGATTTTAAACACTTTGCCCAAAATTTTATCAAGCACCAGTTTCTTATTTCAACCCTCTGCTCAATGTTTTGCCAAACACCAGCTCCCTAATGCTATCATTTTTTTGCCACCAGAATTCAATTAACTGCAGCAAAATCAACCGGTACAAGAATTAATTTAGGTGTATGTTTGGGGATCCTTTTTAATACTGATCACAATAGTATCTTATGGCAACAGAAGACTAATTTATGAAAAACGGAGCAAAGAGAAAAGCGGAGCGGTTGCTCATAGTAACCACTCTGATCTCTTGTTGCATTTTCCCACTGAAGTTGAAACCTGATTGGCTGCTATGGAGCAACTTTCTAGGATGCATAAATGTATACATACATGTAACTGTTCTTACTATAATGACATAAGCCATTTGTGATAATTCGTTAACAAGTTATATAAAACTGCAGATAATGATGTAACTAGATAATTAGAAGGACTCTTATGTAAAGTGTATAGTGACACAACCGCAGTGGTAGATGGTATATCCTTTGTGTATGTCCAAGTGTTTCAGTTTTTATTATAAAAGAGATATTATGTCACAGGGTTGTCTCATGTTCATTAGACCCATGGGAAAACTGCATCAAAGATACATTAAACACACTCTCCATTAAAAACATAAAGATAACCCCCTCCCATTAGAGGTAGATGTGCTATGGTACAACAGAAGTTCCACAGCTGAATCTGTCATGACATGAAGCTAGATTGTGGTCTTGCACATCTGACTGATACAAAAAGGAAATCCCTTTTTACTTTTTTTAATTTGTGCTTCCTTTGCTGAGTAAACAGCAGTGAAAAGTCAAAAGCTGAGGCCTATGTCATATAAAAATCTGTATAGCCAGGAGCTATAGCCAGGAGCTTTGGACAAGGGTTGGTACCATGGACACTACTCAAAAATATTCAAAATGGCTGCGCCCACTCTGATGTTTGGTTTGCAATATAACACTTTTCCAGATATAGCCTCATGCTGTTTTATCTGATCAGTAAACAACCCAAAATCAAAGACCCTTTTTTGGTGAGTATTGACCTTACCTTGTTCCCGATTTAAATTCTAAATTTGCACAACTATCTCCACTTTTTCTGAATGAAAATGTACCTGAAGATATTGTTGATTTCAATATGTAAATAGCAGGTCACTTCCAGAAGTAGCCGCATATCCTGCAGGCAAGACTTTCCCTTGTCTCCCACATTACCAGTTCATATTTATTTTACTACAGCTCGTTAAAATGCATGCAAAGATAATACTACAATAAACCAAAATGTGTGAATAGCTATTCATGGCCCATCAGCTGTACAATGCTATAGTACAGTTCAAGAACCAAACTGCTTACTAGGCGGAAACTGGACATAAAGTTTGTATTAGTTCGTACAATGAAATCCTTTTCCTGATTCTTCTCTATGGCATCACTGAACCCAAACATATGTCTTGGATCAGAATCTGAGGCTCACTCGGTAAGGTGAATCTGCAGGTCCCAGAAGATACTGCTGAGTATTGAAATCCACATCTAAGATGTTAATAAAAGAACTAAATAACATGTTGCTGAATGTATTTTAACAATATCCACGGATCATTTCCAACAACTTCAAAGAGATGGAATTGTTTTAAATAAAGGTTTTATAATTGGCATGGTATTTCTTCACAGAGTTCATTTCTTGTCCACTGATTGCCAGATTTTAGCAGCTGCCACTTTAAGCCTATTAAACAACTAATGGAATAAAAGAATTAACTGCACAGTGGTGATGTTACATATTGCAGTGCGTAGGGAGACATTAGCACTTTTTTTTTTATGCTGTTTTTTTAATTGTATAAATATATCAGTTCTGTGTGTAAGCTTTATTGGTCTTTTAAGGATATAGATCAATAAAGACAGATAGACAGATAGATAGATAGATAGATAGATAGATAGATAGATAGATAGATGGATAGATAGATAGAGCGTCTCAGGATTGTCATGCAAACTCCTGGCATATCTCTTATTCTGGCCAGCTTGGCTTGGTCTTACCTGGTTGTTCTTGCAGAGATCAGCCCACATGCTGGTGCCATCCCCACCCCTCATCAAGACATGGTAGGTGAAGAAGTAAATGCCAGGGATGGAGCAGGTAAACTTGCCGGTGGTCGGGTCATAGTGATTACCCAAGTTGGTTACCACATCGTCGAACTTGAGTAACTCATAGCCCTCATGCTGCCTCTTGAGCCCGGCATAGAAGGCGATCTTGGGCACGGTGGTGTAAGTGGCCGCGCTGATGGCACCGGCGGCATTCAAGCCCGGGCTGCCAGGGGGCCCCGGCAACCCCGGTCTTCCCGATTCCCCTTTATCACCCGGTGGCCCCATAGGTCCAGGAGGTCCCGGCTCTCCCGGTGGTCCCCTCGGACCAGCCTTCCCTGGTCGCCCAGATTCCCCTTTGGCTCCTTGGATGAAGGTGGGTAAGGACTGGAGCAGGTTGAGATCCCGCACCGTCTCTGCTGTGGCAGTGCTGGGGGGTTTGGTTCCATAGGGGTCGCAGACCATGCGGCAGGTGCCCAGCATCTCGTAGTGGGCTGAAGTCCCGGCTGAGTTGACCAGAACTGGGATGAGGATGACCAGCAGGAGGACCATGACCACCCCCAGGGCGCCGGCTGCCACCAGCCTCTTCCTGGCCACCAGCCGGCTCAGAGCTGGCCGTTCCTCCTGTCTGCTTTTGGACGAAATCTTGAAGCCTTTCGGGGCACCACCAGCGAACGGGGGGACACCAAGGACCTTGGGGCTGCTCCTGAAGGAACCTCCCGAGCCGCTGTATGCGCGGAGCTCAGGAGCCGTCCGAGGTGCTGAAGAAGCTCTGCCGATGGACGTCCTCGGGATCTGACTCTTGCCAGGTGGCCGCGGTCTCTCTTGTCCAACTTTGTCGTCTCTCCCCTGGGGTGGTCTCGCTTGGCAGGGAGGCAGTCTCTTTCCTCTCGTCCACAGGAAATTCTCCAGGTGGTCTAATTCTTTTTAATGGTCGCGCACTCTGCTCAGCGATCTCTCATTCCTTCTTGTGCTACCAATGAGCTGATATAAGCATCAAAGACAATGCTGGAGATCCCTCTCCCACCTCCAAGAACCTGGAGCCCACGTGTACCCTCACAGCTCAGCGCCTCCCAGCATCCTAATTGGCATCGACTTCTTCTTTTTCTTTTTTTTATGCACACTCTCCCAATTGCAATGAACTTTTCTGCTTTTCTTTCTC
>NW_017306291.1:3423289-3432328 GCF_000935625.1 Nanorana parkeri | reverse complement strand
GAGGATCCCTCACTTCATCTGCTCGTCTCCCTCTATCTCCCTCTCTAGTATTAAATATATGAATGCCTAGCAGCCATGTGTAGGGCTTGTCTGTTATCCTCTCATTCAAATACAGCTCAATGAACAAGATGCTGGTGGAAAGTCAACACCTGTAGATCAAATGCCTGGCAAGAGCACCCGACCCACACCCATGGGGAGCTCTTCATGGCCATCCCTTGTGACATCCAGATGCATCATTTATCCTCTGGGATGGGGAATATTTCACACTGCTGGTTTTGACTTACAAACTTGATTATTTAATAAAGCAAAAATAAGGACTGCTGATCTCATCCCATCTAATGCAGGTCCAAAAGACCTACATTTAAAGTGACACTAAACTCAGGCGCTAAATCTTAAAAATACATTCAAGTACCTTAATTATTATAAAAAAATTAGGGCTGTTACTGATTAACATTTTCGTGTTCGATTAATCAAAATTTTTTTTAATCGATTCATTTCGATTAATTATAACACACATACAGAATTCTTGTCTAAGCAACAATGGTAATGGGGACTGGGCCACACAAAGACATTTTAAAAAAGGTAAATTAAAAAAAATTAACACGTTCAGGTTTTATTGAAAGGGGAGGGTTGCAAAAATGGAAAGGTGAATGTCCCCTGGAAGCTGCTCTCTTCTGTGTGTGTAAGGGCCAGTTGGTTATGAAATAATCCACTCCATTTTTTTGTCATTTGAAATCCTTTTTTCTGCGCTGGCTATACACGCTTGAAGAGCAACAGGACTGAATCTTAAAAAGCATTACAGAACTATTTTATATAACATCGTAACAGGAAGCAACATGGCAACAATACATTTTTGTGCCTCTTCTGAGAACCTATTTGATACGGCTGATGCGTTCTAAGTACTTTCTCTCTGTGTACTTTTAAATCATGGCGCCTTTGTGGCTCCGTCAGCTAACGAAGGGAAGGGGGGGAGGAGTCCGGTGACGTCACGGACATCGACGTCACCTGACTCTTCCCCCCTTCCCTTCGTTAGCCGTCACGGACATAGACGTCACCGGACTCCTCCCCCTTCCCTTCGTTAGCCGACGGAGCCACTTGGGGAAGGGGGGGAGGAGTCCGGTGACGTCGATGCCCGTGACGTCACCGGATCTACGACGAAAGACCCGGAAGCCGGCGGAGGGGTGAGTACCGATCAAAAAAAGTGTAATCGATCAAAAAAATTAACGATCAATCGAGGAATTAATTGTGAATATCCACAGCCCTACAAAAAATGTATCTTTTTTGTTTATCACTCGGCTGTAGATCATCAAATCATCTGCAAG
Source organism: Nanorana parkeri (assembly GCF_000935625.1). NCBI lineage: Eukaryota > Metazoa > Chordata > Amphibia > Anura > Dicroglossidae > Nanorana > Nanorana parkeri. The sequence continues at coordinate 3,431,006 of NW_017306291.1, read as the reverse complement.
GGTTAACTACTTGTTTGTGTTCAGGTTAAAAAATAAAGAAGTTATACTCACCCGAGCCTCAGATCCAACCGGCTGTCACAGCACTCCATCCAGCCTGTCTCCTCCACCGCTGCAGCGATGGTATTTCCTTCTGCATTCTCACGTCCTATACACTGTCTATAGAAAGTGATGACTCAGGGACCTTAGACCGCTGCAGCGAAGGGGGAGAGAGGCTCCCGGGACCGGTCTAAGAGCCGACCAGCTCCAAGGATCAGGTGAATGTAACTTTTTTTTTTAACCTATACACAAACGAGCACTTAACCCTTGCAGTGCGGGGGTAGACCCACTGCAAGGGTTCATACCATTTTTGCCTGGAGTTCTTCTTTAACATATAGAAGTAATCGGGCTCTGGCCATCTTTGGTCTATCTAGCAGTATAAGAACATAAGACTCAAGTGTAGGCACCCCAATATACTGTACCCAGCAAGTGCCATGCAACAACGAGAAATGTTTCAATGGAGTTCCTGAAATAATCTCATTTAACGTTGGTGTGATGTCATTAATCTTCCCTTTCAGGCTCTCACATGTGCAGCTAGTGGGAAGGTTTGTTAGGGTGCGCACCATTACATAATACCCCTTTGTAAGCTACATTTCCCATGAGCCTTTCCACCCAGGGGGCTGGCCTGTTGGTGGGATTCTAGGGGGGCTTGTGGGAGGGATTATTGAACTGCTTCTGGCAATACCAAAAATTATGCGGACGGAGTTATGATGACCCACCCTGTAGTCCAGAAGGCTACTGGGGGAGAATTGCTGAGAGCCTGGCCAAGCAGGGAGTGTCTGGGTGACACTGGCCTTCATTCTGGACCAGAAGTGACTTGGTGCCACAGAGCTGATTGAAAGTTCAGGAGGAACCTGTAAGACGTGCAATCTCCTCTGAAACAAAAGAGCAATGCGAAGCAAATTTTTAGGGGAAGTTTTGTTTTAACTACACTGGTGGTCCTGGTTAGACCTTCAGTCACGTTTTTATTGCTTTGTGTCTCTATTAGGGTCCTAGATGACTAGGTACTAGAGGTGCACCGAAATGAAATGTTTAAAACCAAAACAAAACTGAAAAAATAAAAATGTCATGCTGGAATTTAAATTTTTTAAAATATTTTTATTTTTGATAAACCTTTTAATTTTTTTTATATTTGATTAAATATTTTTATTTTTTTTTTCTTTACTTTTAGGGGCTTTGGGGAAATATTGGGGGTCTAAACAGACCTCTGATATTTCCCTTTTATAACAGCCCCTGTAATAAATGAACAGGAATCCTCTATACTGAGTGTTTGTCTATTTATAACTTGTGGATATAGTGTGTTTACTGTGTCCACAATCATGAATGAACAGGAAGTGATGTAGATCACTTCCCATTCATTCATGATTGGGAACACAGTAAACATACTCGGTCCTCAATTATTTACATGTAGTGAGTGCCTTTCCATCTGCCCATCACTTTCATCAACTAACTGGATTCCCAGGTTGCAGCTGTAACCGCTGTGACCTTGGTAGTTCCACCACTGTACAGAGGACTACAAATCCCATCAATATATTGAACAGCAATGCAGAATAGGAGCATCTATAGAGGACTACAAATCCCAGCAATACATTATACAGCAATGCAGAATATCACCAGCTACAGGGCCTCCCTGTACCCTTCTTCACCCTCTCTCCAGCAGACATGCCCAACCTCCCTGTATCAGTCTTCACCCTCTCCGGCAGACACGTCCAGCCCCCCTGTATCAGTCTTCACCCTCTCCAGGCCCACGAGGCTCCCTATACCAGTCTTTACCCTCTCCAGCAGCACACCTAGCCCCCTTGTACCAGTATTCACCCCTCTACCAGTCTTCACCCACTCAGACACCTTCTCCCCTCAGTACCAGCCTCAGAAGCAGCACCTCTTCTTGGCAGCCAGGTACCAGGATGGAGAGTCGTCTCCAGCTGCCAGCAGCAGCCACTGGAGCATAGGAGCGGGTCCTCGGTGAGCACCTTCCACACAGCATGACATTGTGCTGCATGGCAGTGCCTGCACAGTGATGTCGGAGGGAGGAAGCAGCAATTTTCTTAGGGGTGGTGCTATTGCCTCCCCTCCCACCAAGATCTGCCACTGATTCGGCCCATCCCACCGTGCAAGATCCTGGTATGCCTGATGGCCAGTCTGGTCCTGACTATAACACAGTTACATTATGTGGCGATTTTAGGCAGAAGAAACACATAGCAGAGATGGAATGAATTAGAACGACCCTGTCACCAGACCATTAACTTCCACATCAATCTTCTCATATGATTATATGTGCATTTGCAAAAAGCTATAGGAATAAAATGTCTCCTTCTAATGCCCATCTAATTGCATTTATTCCATCCTTATGTTTAATAATTGTGTATAATGAACACACATCACATGTAACTAAAAGTAAGTTTGCAGCAAGGGTTAGAACTATTTGATTTTTTAGTTAAAACAAATTGTAAAAAAAAAAAGGCCGGGTTCAGTGAAAATGCACCTTTTGTTTGCACATTGCTGTGTCATTCTTTCAAATTAATGGCCTGTTGTAGTGCAATGTGTGTTAGCTCACAGCAGACGTGTGAACCCAGCCTTAAGAAGGAAATCATACCACACAGTCTAAGATAGGAAATGTATCCCAATGATGGTGTTACAGACCCACTCTTATGGACACACCCAATCCTTTGGTTTACATTAAAAAAACTAAATTGGTGAATATTTTATGTGTAGGGATGAGCTCAGGGCTGAGGCCAGGGCCAATGTGGCCGCACCAGGGCCTGAGGCTGGGGGACCCAGTGAAATCCAGTCCCGGTCCCCCCCATTGGAGGAAGCGATGGTCCGACTGGCTTATAGCACTGTGTGTGCCAGCTACAGTCTCTGCCTCCTGTGCCATGGTCTGAGTGGGATAGAGGTGGGTTGGTCTGGGGTGTGGTTGGGGCACTGCAAAGCTCCTGGACTGCTCTGCTTTTAAGTTGGGGTAATGGCAGTGCAGTGATCGGGACAGGCAGGAGTCCTGGCAGAGGAGATGGTGAGCAGGTGGCTTGGGGGAGATGACCAATGATTAGCGTTCAGTAAAAACATGTTTAGTCCAAATTTCTCTCGCCAAAACAAAAAACTATGAGGGCGTTCAGCAGAAACAGAACTTCCTATTCAGTAGTGGCATTTGTATTATTACTAAATAGCCACAATTTCCCTGTCAATGATTGTCATAGAAGTCAGCGGCCGCCAGCTCCTCAACAACCAGTGATGTCACTTGCCCCATATATCCGCTGGCCAAGAATTCCCAGCCATGTAAACAAACGGGCGGGGATGTTGACAGATATCATTGACCAAATATGTCTATATGGCCATATTTGTTTAATGATCTCGGTCAGCATCCCTGCCCCTTTGTTTGTAATTCAGATGATAACTTTGGAGCTCTCATTGGTGGGGAGGTTCTCCGCATGTGTAGGAGGTTTGTGTAGCTACAGTATTTTTGTTCTGTCAGAATCGGTGTTTACCATGATTGACATGGAACTGTATCACTGGACATAAATGTAATTGATGATGGATCTACGAAGAACATTCGAGGGACTTGTGAAAGTGTGTGGTGTGTTTATTTATTTTTTAAGTTTTTGTTTTTCTGAATAAGTTGTGGTACTACTTGCCCCTTACTCATTCACATTTGGGGGGGCCCTTTCAATTGCAGATTCTAATAAACCTCCCTCCCACAGACCCTCTCATCCACCTGGAGAGTGAATGTGGGGAAGAGGCCCTTTTCCTCATCAACACGGGGACAAGGGGCTTTACTGTGGATTCCTCTGGCAAGGCACTATGCTAAGGTTCGGGGCATGTGGCCTGGTATGGTTTAGGAAGAAGAGACACACAAGGATGCCTTTACCTTTCCTTGTTTGCCATGCTGCATGCTTGCATAAATGGTGTGGATTATGGGGGGAGGACCCCACCTTATTTTTAAAAATATTTTTTAGTTGGTTCCCCTCAAATCCATACTTGAACTAAAAGGTCTGGTATATACTGGTATATATTTTGAGGGAGACCCACTCAATAAAAATGTAAAGAAATTAGGTGGGGTCCACATTAAAATTCCTAATAGACCTAAAGGGCCTGATATGGGTATTTAAGGGGAACCCTAATTATTATTTTTATTTTTAGAGCTAGATCCCCCTTTCATAACCATATCAGACCCTAATCAAGGATAAGGATGTGGTCAGAGCGTATCTACAGAAAATAACCCCTATGGCAAGCATCCAAAATCTGACACTCATATTTTAGATAACTTTACCATAATATCAATTCAAAACTGCAAATCAAACTCTCATCAGCATCCCCCCTTACATCAGAGTCCTCGGACTCCCCAGAACTCCCCTTATATCAAAGTTACCCTTACATCAAAGTCTTCAGTGCCCCCTTACTTCAGAGTCTTCAGAGCCCTCCTTTAGAACCTCAGACTCTTCAAAACTCCCCTTACATCAAAGCCCCCCTTACATCAGAGTCATCAGAGTCCCCCTTAACTCAGAGTGCTCAGAGACCCCCTTACATCAGAGTGCTCAGAGTCCCCCTTACACCAGAGTGCTCAGAGTCCCCCTTACATCAAAGTCTTCAGAGTCCTCCTTACATCAAAGTCCTCAGAGTCCTCCTTACATCAAAGTCCTCAGAGTCCTCCTTACATCATAGTGCTCAGAGTCCCCCTTACATCAAAGTCTTCAGAGACCCCCTTACATCAAAGTCTTCAGAGACCCCCTTACATCAAAGTCTTCAGAGTCCCCCTTACATCAAAGTCCTCAGAGTCCCGCTTACATCAAAGTCCTCAGAGTCCCCCTTTAGATCCTCCGACTCTTCAAAACTCCCTTTACATCAAAGGACTCTGATATAAGGGGAAACTCTGGAGACACTGTTGTAAGGCGAGCAGGCACCTCAGTGAAGGAGAGGAGTGCAGAGCTGAATGCTGGGAAGGGACATAACAACAGATCATGGGGCCCCATAGCAAAAAATCAGTGGGGCCCCCTGGCAACATCTCCCTGTGGCACCTGGCAGTGCCATTTCTGACGATACTACCATTGATGAAAGTATGCCTATCATAAAGTATAATAGCTATGGCAGAATTGTGCTTCAAAGTGTATGAAATAATAGAAAAACTGCAGTTACCTGCATCTGCTTATAAAAAAAATACATTACGCTTGCAGTACTCGATTATATTTGTTTCGTTCAGCCTGCAGGCTAAACAAAAATAACAGAGTGTTGCCCCATATATCCGCTGGCCAAGAATTCCCAGCCATGTAAACAAACGGGCGGGGATGTTGACAGATATCATTGACCAAATATGTCTATATGGCCATATTTGTTTAATGATCTCGGTCAGCATCCCTGCCCCTTTGTTTGTAATTCAGATGATAACTTTGGAGCTCTCATTGGTGGGGAGGTTCTCCGCATGTGTAGGAGGTTTGTGTAGCTACAGTATTTTTGTTCTGTCAGAATCGGTGTTTACCATGATTGACATGGAACTGTATCACTGGACATAAATGTAATTGATGATGGATCTACGAAGAACATTCGAGGGACTTGTGAAAGTGTGTGGTGTGTTTATTTATTTTTTAAGTTTTTGTTTTTCTGAATAAGTTGTGGTACTACTTGCCCCTTACTCATTCACATTTGGGGGGGCCCTTTCAATTGCAGATTCTAATAAACCTCCCTCCCACAGACCCTCTCATCCACCTGGAGAGTGAATGTGGGGAAGAGGCCCTTTTCCTCATCAACACGGGGACAAGGGGCTTTACTGTGGATTCCTCTGGCAAGGCACTATGCTAAGGTTCGGGGCATGTGGCCTGGTATGGTTTAGGAAGAAGAGACACACAAGGATGCCTTTACCTTTCCTTGTTTGCCATGCTGCATGCTTGCATAAATGGTGTGGATTATGGGGGGAGGACCCCACCTTATTTTTAAAAATATTTTTTAGTTGGTTCCCCTCAAATCCATACTTGAACTAAAAGGTCTGGTATATACTGGTATATATTTTGAGGGAGACCCACTCAATAAAAATGTAAAGAAATTAGGTGGGGTCCACATTAAAATTCCTAATAGACCTAAAGGGCCTGATATGGGTATTTAAGGGGAACCCTAATTATTATTTTTATTTTTAGAGCTAGATCCCCCTTTCATAACCATATCAGACCCTAATCAAGGATAAGGATGTGGTCAGAGCGTATCTACAGAAAATAACCCCTATGGCAAGCATCCAAAATCTGACACTCATATTTTAGATAACTTTACCATAATATCAATTCAAAACTGCAAATCAAACTCTCATCAGCATCCCCCCTTACATCAGAGTCCTCGGACTCCCCAGAACTCCCCTTATATCAAAGTTACCCTTACATCAAAGTCTTCAGTGCCCCCTTACTTCAGAGTCTTCAGAGCCCTCCTTTAGAACCTCAGACTCTTCAAAACTCCCCTTACATCAAAGCCCCCCTTACATCAGAGTCATCAGAGTCCCCCTTAACTCAGAGTGCTCAGAGACCCCCTTACATCAGAGTGCTCAGAGTCCCCCTTACACCAGAGTGCTCAGAGTCCCCCTTACATCAAAGTCTTCAGAGTCCTCCTTACATCAAAGTCCTCAGAGTCCTCCTTACATCAAAGTCCTCAGAGTCCTCCTTACATCATAGTGCTCAGAGTCCCCCTTACATCAAAGTCTTCAGAGACCCCCTTACATCAAAGTCTTCAGAGACCCCCTTACATCAAAGTCTTCAGAGTCCCCCTTACATCAAAGTCCTCAGAGTCCCGCTTACATCAAAGTCCTCAGAGTCCCCCTTTAGATCCTCCGACTCTTCAAAACTCCCTTTACATCAAAGGACTCTGATATAAGGGGAAACTCTGGAGACACTGTTGTAAGGCGAGCAGGCACCTCAGTGAAGGAGAGGAGTGCAGAGCTGAATGCTGGGAAGGGACATAACAACAGATCATGGGGCCCCATAGCAAAAAATCAGTGGGGCCCCCTGGCAACATCTCCCTGTGGCACCTGGCAGTGCCATTTCTGACGATACTACCATTGATGAAAGTATGCCTATCATAAAGTATAATAGCTATGGCAGAATTGTGCTTCAAAGTGTATGAAATAATAGAAAAACTGCAGTTACCTGCATCTGCTTATAAAAAAAATACATTACGCTTGCAGTACTCGATTATATTTGTTTCGTTCAGCCTGCAGGCTAAACAAAAATAACAGAGTGGATGGAACAATCTCCCATTGTGTGCTTTGTATTCTGACAGCAGTGGGTCTGCAGCTGTCAGAAGACTTAAACAGTGATGGCAGCCAATGAGCCCCTCCCTCATCTACGCTGGGCTCTGCTCACTCCTCCCTCCGCTGTGCTGTGCTTGGCTAACCCCTCCCTCCTCTCCCCTCCTCTCCCTCTTCCTCTCTAACTGACAGTGGCTGCTGGGAGAAGAATAATGACTGCGGCAGCTGCTGTCTCAACAAACCTTCACTGACCCACGCAGCAGCGCCTTCTAGTGGCACCCAGGGCATGTGCCAAATGTGTCATGCCCTGGATATACCACTGGGTGTGGTATGGATGTTTAGGGGAAACCTCACATTTTTTCTATACAGCAGAAAAACTGACAGTTAAAAATAAAACTAAAAATCAATTTGCAGGTATTTGAAATGTACCCGGCAGTATGTTTATTCTTGTAGAAAATGGCATGGGGG
>NW_017306291.1:3413312-3423249 GCF_000935625.1 Nanorana parkeri | reverse complement strand
CACAAACAGATATTTGTTTTTTTTCTAAGTGTCAGGTTTGCTGCAGCACCTCCTCCACATTATATGGATGTGCCCATTCACAGGCAGGTTCAGGGCACCCCCAAACCATGTTATTTAATGCAATCCATTTCTATATTGTAACCTCTTTCTTACTTTTCCTCTGCACATGATTTTGTATTCTTTGTGATGGAATACCTGAGCAGAGGATGCCTGCTGGACTTCATAATCAATAGGGAAATAATAAATATTCCTGCGATACGGTGGGACAATGGCGTACCATAGTAATAGGGATGGGGTAGTACATAGTGCTGTAGATAGATGACAACACTGGGTGCTTGTTCTAGAAATGAGATAATCGCCAAATGTCTGACTTTTGGTAGATCTGTCTTATCAAAGGTCTCTCTATAAATATGGAGTATCACACATTGAGCAGACATTCCAGGCACCAGACAGATCTCAGGGAAATAGTCGCAATCTTCTAGTGAAATTGATTTTGGATGATCTATTTCAGCCTGAGAATGACCTGTACGGATGTGCCTGCAGATTTTGCCATGTCTCCATATACCGTGTTTCCCCGAAAATAAGACACTGTCTTATATTTTTTTGGCTCAAAAAAACACACTAGGTCTTATTTTCGGGATAGGTCTTATTTTCAGGGAAACAGGGTACATATTGCTGCACAGTTTAGTAGTAGATCCATATATTATCTTACCTGCTAATGATAGCGTTAGGTTTCATTATTTTTTCATCTTTGGCTTAAACTTCTATACTAAACACTTTTTTATCTTCTCTCCATCAGATTCATTACAGCAGAGCTAATTTGCGGCGCCCAGTTCATGCATTTCAGGGGTATCGTTCATCGGGACATCAAGCCGGACAACATCCTTCTGGATAGTACCGGCCACGTGAGAATTGCTGATTTCGGCATATCAGCAACAAATGCGTTTTGCCCCAAAACTCTCACTTCCAATATTGGTACTCCACTCTACGTGGCTCCCGAGGTGAGAAACGGGCCATCTTGGTTTTCCTGTTCTCTTCAAAGCATTTATCACATACGTAAGAATATAAATCACTCATATAAGTATATTGACCTTTCGACTCTTTAACATTCTTTCAGATATTCCTGGAAATACCATATACTTCAGCGGTGGACTATTTCTCCTTCCTGCCTGCCTGGAAGTAGGTTCTTGGATGATCCTGAAGTTTGGGGTGAGTGGCTGCATAATTAAGCTATGTCAAAGAGGAAATATGTTCGGTTGAACAAAATACAGAGCTTTATAAAATATGGTTTATTGATGGACATACTGCTAAGCAATTAATTATCTATTCATAACTAGATTCTTGCCGGGAATAAAACTCCCTGAGGAAGCTTACAAGCGAAACGCGTTGGTGGAATTGGAGCAGTTCATTACTGCACATTAGACTTGTGCGCCATCAAAAAATTTGTTCCGTTTCGGAATATCCGTTATTTCGTATTTCGTAATTCGTGTCCGAAACTCAATTCGGATTCGTACGAAATATGAATTTTCATTAGTTTCGGCACATTTTCGTAACTGTACCAACATTCGTTATGATGAAGTTAAAAAGCAAAAATACCTTTGTTAATATTGGAGTCGATGTGGTAGTTGTTTTTTTATCCGAAATACGAAATTCCGTTAACGGATTCCGGATCCGAATTTCGTATTGTATTGTAATGCAACTCTCAGCAGCAGAAGAGAAAACCTTTGATTGGTCAACCAAACGAAATAAGAATTCTGTTAACGGATTCCGGAACCAAATTTTGTATTTCGGATAAAAAAAAAACCTCATCAACTCCAATATATTAACAAATGTACTTTGCTTTTTAACTTCAATATAACTAATGTTCGTAACGGAACGAAATTCCCATCGACGGAATTTTGTATTTCCTGCCTGTGTATTGTAATGCAACCCTCAGTAGCAGCGGATCCGTATTTCGGATTAAAAAAAAAATCTTGTCATGTTGTTCAATCTCATTTACAGGGGTAATATTAGTTCCTGTTTCAAAGAAATTCGGATCCGAAATTCATTAACGGAATTTCGGATATAATTCGGAAACTGCAATTCGGATTTCGGATGCTTCCGAATTTACGAATTTCAGGAAAATTCGTACGAATTTCGTTTCGTAACGAAACTAATCGCACATGTCTACTGCACATGAATTATGTGAAAAATGAGATGTATAATATGAAAGACAATATGTAAATATATGAGTTGTGAGAATTAGGCAAGAATCAGGAACTGAGAATCATGCTTATCTATTGGAATGTTTTTAACTTTGTCATATAAATATTTTAATGAATTGTAATAAATTTATATCAAATCGATTACCATCTGACGCCTCTTTAAAACCCCACTACAACCTAGGTTGTGAACCCCTTTTTTTAAAAAAATTTCTCCTTCAGAGGCATGGTCTATATGATGGCGATTGGAGATTTTCCATTCAGTGCTACAGACAAACTTGAGCAGCTCCAAGATGCCATCTGCAATCAGCGTCTGTGTTTTCCTATGGGGTTCAATAACAATCTCCAGGACTTCATAGAGGACAAGTTAAGTTAATACCCATTGTTGTGGAAATTTTATTAGGATGTGTTTTTAATATATTGTAATATTGTCATCATGTCTCTCAGTGTATGGATTTCTGCGTCACGCTCGATTGGAGCGTGACCCGGATTAAATGAGCACTGAGGGTAAACCATTGGAGTAGATATCTTCCTGTGGATGTGCGAATAATGGCGGAGCAGTGTTTTCTAAGCGAGTGAGTGGACGCCAGCCAGGGTCCCTGCGCGGTGCGTGGATTTATTGGCTTGGCGTGTATGCACTTGCTTTGAGGACACAGTATTATTTAGATACATATCTACCTTTTTGAAAGGAACGTGCGTTCGTATTTCTGATGCGTCTGATCAGCGTGCTGGAAATAGTATGGCATTGTCCCTGCAGATAAGCTCACATGCATGAGAATCATAGTAACTTTATTGAGCAATGCTGGATAAAGTTAGCTCCAGTGTTAATGGGAGATTGTGTTTGTGGGTCTGGAAAGATGGCGGCTAGGAAAACATGCAGCTGTGCACACGGGTTTAATTCTGTGCACACAGGTTTATGCACACCGCTTCTACTATGATACAGACATACACTCCCTTTTCTATTATATACATGTGTTTAATTGGCTGGCTATGATATGTTGGTGTATTGAGGAAGTGATGTTGGTTGTTGACATCACTTCCTGTTTTGTCACTTCCTGTTTGTGATCCTTTTGTTGAGATATAAATAAAAGAGCTGCTGTGGTGGGAGGGACACACAGACAGACTTAACCACAGATCTCCATCATGAAGCATCTCGTCTGACTCTGCATGAGTGTTGCCTTTCCTTGCACAAAAGAGCTTAATACAACTGTGCTTTTAAGCGCAGCAAATGAATATGCACAGGCAGTGTATATTAATTTCCACGACACCATCTATAGCCAGCAAAGTAAATGGGTCTATATTCTCCCAGCACCAAAGAATGCATAACCATTTCAAATAGAAAGCTACTCAATGCTTATATTCATCATTATTAATGTGATTTCTCTTCACAGTGCCTACCGCCAGGTCTGTCACGCAAGATGGAAATGTATGAACTTTCCCCCCATAATGGACCATGCATATTTGGTTCATTTAACCATTTTAGTGGCACTAGGCAGCACTTGCTGCCTTGTTCAGACATAAATTTAGCAGCACTGGAGCGTCCTCTAATGCATTGCTAGCAGACTGAGAATGATTGTCAATGGGGCAGGTTAAGTAAGCAATTGACCTTTTACACATACACAGGGTAGCTGCCACCTTATGTGTTAAGGGTAACATGTACACAGGGCAGGATTTGCCACAAGGCCCGGCCTCAGGGCGGCAGGGAGCAGAGGGGCGCAGCGGTGTAGAATCCCCATATGCCAAAGAAATGCAGTTCCGGTTGCCGGGCGGTAAGTTGTTTTCGACATTTAGCCCTGCATTGCACAATAAAAAAAATTAAAACTAACCCTGCCGCCCCCTGGGGGGGGGGGCGCATTAAGGGACCTGGCCTTGGGGCAGCAGGGAGAGTAAATCCAGCCCTGTATGCACATTAACAACAACTGTTGTTGCAAATCTGCCCTTTAAAAATGTCTGTATCACCTGCTGCCTTGTCCAGACAGGAATATAACAGAGTTGGCAAGGCAGCAGCAGAGCATGGTGGGTCGTGACCCAAAAGTGGGTCACGACCCCATGTCCAGTGGGTCGTCACATGCCTTACACTTTTCTAGGTGGGACACTCCTCAGCCTCCCCCTAGCGCAGCACTGTCAGTTCTCCCGCCGAGCATGCATTCAAAATATGCTGCCCGGCCCTGTGTGTTAGCTTGAGGTGGGGTGGGGTGGGCTGGAGGTATGGCCATAAGGGAGCTCGATTCATTCACACAATGGAGCTGTACAGGCAATGTACATATGGATGGAGCTCCATCACAGCACAGCAGCCCACACTGGTCCCCAGGCTGAGGATCCACTCCAGTACTCATAAGGAGGGAGACTAGGTGGATCTTAACAAAAGAAAAAAATATATAATTTGTTTTGGAGTGTGTATGTGTGTGAGATTGTGTCTGTGGTTGTGTGTGTCTGTCAGTGTTTTTGATGGTCCGTTCACACTAGTACAGTGTGTTAATCGCACAGTCTCATGCGATTAACGTACTGTACCATGCAATCGGTGTGTTGCATTGACATTCATTTGAATGACACCCCAAACTCACCTTCCGCCCACAGTCCGCTCACCTGCACCTGAACGCCTGGAACTGCAATGCCATGCATTCCATTGCAGTGCTACTTGGGTCGCGACTTGATGACCAAGGACAAATGTGGGTCCTTAGGTTACACAGGTTGAGAACCACTGCTTTAAGGCATCGCTCTGCATAGGGATTCTTCTCACTGGAGCAATAACATCAGCTCCCATTTCCAAAAGAGTAATACTACCAACTCTCTTCACTAACAGAAGTGCCACTAAAATGGCTCATTGGACCATGCATATTTGATTCACTGAACCATTTTCTGACAATAGGTGTGTGTTGGACCGGCTATAAGGGGAGGTTGGAGGCCGGTACTGTAATGATTAATCACTCAGCCAACAAACCTAAACACTAGCAGACTAACAATTATAATCATTGGGGCAGGTTTACTGAGCAATTAACGCTTTATACTCACTCCAGGTACCTGCCCCCACAAGGGTTTAGGGTAACATACACATTCACAATATCACGGTTTGCAATTCTGCCCTTTAAAAGAAATGTCTTCTATCACTCGCTGCCTTGCCAGACAGGAATATAAAAGAGTTTACAAGGCGACTAAGACATGGCCCTGCATAGGGATTCTCTGTCCCACCGGAGCAATAACATCAGCTCCCATCTCTAAGAGAGCAATACTACCAACTCTCTTCATAGCGACCCAGACGGCCCGCACGGCATCAGGGGACCCCTTCGTTCCTTGTCCTGACCGGGCCCCCCGTGCCACAGGCCCCAAATCGGCTGCCTGGTTTGCTATGGCGATACTTCCGCCACTGTGCTTTGCACTAAGCCCAGCCTCATGTCTACTAGGGAGGAAAGGTATGAAAATATGGGCAGAGCCTACACACCCCTTGTAGATGATATTCCTTGTGGGAATTCAACATCAGACATGCAAAGGAAAAGTGCTTTGCACCAACACCAAGCCCAGCCTCATCTCTACTCCCTAGATCCACAAAAATAATGGTTGGTGAAAGAGCTTCTATCCAGACTCGCTATACCTATGCATTTTTCACAGGAAATAATGTAAATGGCTCAGTGTTCCTGCTGCAAATGTATCAGATCTACAGTATATAGATGGGCAAACAAATATTATTTTTGACTGACTCATGTAACAGCATTTTACCTGCACTGTGCATTTATACTCTGTTAATTATCCTCCACGTGCCCCAAACCAAAATCTATTACTGCAAAACGAATCAGATGTTTAATCAATTAAATATGCTGCATTTGCAATGCAAATGACCTGAATTGTCACATGTATTATGCCCATCATCAAGTCACTAAATATCAATTGTGTGCGGAGAAAGTCAAGATTCAGAAACATAAAAAAATTGATCCTTTTAGTCCTCGTCGTGTCGTCTTGAAGTGACTTGTCAGTCAAGCCTGAGTGACATTTCCTTGTCTATATCTGAGTGATGCTCGTTCCAAAGCGTCTTACTACACCAGGCTTGGAATCCCAAATGAAGCACAACAATGAAAAAACAAACAAACAGCCCAACATTCCGTGCTTATGGTCCCTTCTTCATGTTCCCGCTTGATATTTTATCATCTCGCTCTGCCTTTTATTTTCAGTTTTATGCTGCAACACAATAAGGTCAAAGAGCCTGACTCCAGGAAACAAAGATGTATTGATTGTTACATTTAAGGAGAAATGTCAGATACTGCTAAGCCTCCTTCCTGAAAGAATGAGGAGCAGATATACTGAAGAGGAAATCTGCAGAGCAGATATTATGCTTCTTTTATGATATCTTTGCCATCATGCTGATAAGGTTTGGCTGTAGCTTTTCATCTTTTCATTTGTAAATATTGTATTTGTCCCATCCCGCATCTGTCAGCTCGTAAGCTATTATCTGTCTCAGACACATCGTGGCGGTTTGGTCACCAGAGCAATTCGGTCTGGGAGGGACGGCGAGTGCAATGGGGATGGAACGTTGCTGCTTTTGTCAGATGGAACTTGAATTTCGCAGATAAAGGGAGCGGGGAGCTCTGAGAGCTGAATAGAAAATCAATGGCTTGTCATTTGAAAACTTTTGACAACTGATCAGATTAAACAAGACCAAAGAGACAGAAGTTATGATTTGTTGTAAGTTTTGAACTGTGAAGTGAGGAAACGACAGATGGTGGGGTGATGGCTGCAATGTAGAAAAGACAGCGGTGGAAAATGGCAAAAATGGAAGTAACAAAACAAACAAAAATCAAACATTTCTGCATGCCTAACCAGCATAATGGGCAGCACAGTGGCTCAGTGTAAAAAGCAGCACTTTATAATAAACAAGTTATTAGGTTTCTTTGTATTGCCCACTATTGAGTGCAGTATGTAAGAGTTAATTTTGTATTCAAATGGTTTAAATTACTTTAAGACAGCAGCTGGGTACCTTGGGACTTAGGTAGGGGTGCAGACTACATTTATATTACGGTAATAAACAATGGCTCAGTGGTTAACACTTCTGTCATGCAGCACTGAGGTCCCCGTCTTGAATCCAGGTTCAACCAGGATGGGTAGGTTAGTGGCTCAGTGGTTAAAACTTCTGTCTTGCAGCACTAAGGTCTCTAAGAACGGGGGCTAACTGAAAAGCATGCAGCCCTGGGGAACAGGAGGAGAACCGGTGGGTGTAAAGCGACAAAGGGATACAGAGGGCGCAAAGCCAATGGACAACTAACTAACTTAGCAGACCGTGGTAGAAAAATAAATGGATAAGCACTTACATTTAGATAGTGGGACCAGAGGATGGAGGCCAGTGTAGAGGATCGGGACATCCGTGGTGTGTGCCCGAATCTGGTGTGCCTGGGGACGTGCATCCACACAGGGAGAGAGGGCTGTGACCAGGGAGGGGGGAATGGGAGCTCAGTCCGTGGCACTGCTGTGTGAGTCCAGGAGCTGAGCGGTGTGAGGGAGAAGCGGCGGTGTCAGATGTAGGCTGAACAGCTGCGGCCGCGGCTGTAGATACTGATGCTCGGTCACTGTCAGCGCAGACTGTGGCAGTGAGCGGGAGCCGGTGGCTGGAAGTATCGGCTTTCAGTCAGGTCTGTGATGGGATGAGGGTTGTAACGGGATGGAAGGGCAAAGAGCAACGCGTTTCGAGGTGTCCCCTCTTTTTCAAGCTCATGTAGAACGATATAGACAGAAGATTTAACCACTTGTGTCTTGCAGCACAAGGATCCCCGTCTTGAATCAAGGTTCGGCCAGGACAGGGCAGCACAGTGGCACAGTGGTTAACACCTATATCGTACTGTAATGTTAGGGGAATCCAGCTGGATCGCAGGACACAGGCTTTGCAAATAAAGTAAAGTTTATTAACTGAAATAGCTTCACAGCAGCAACATAACAACACAGGTCATCTTCACTGACCAGCTGGCCAACTCAAACAGCAACTCTTCAGTACAACACAAAAGAACAGTCTCACCGACATGAAGATTTCACAGCTGCAATCGCAGTTTAAACAGTCCCAGACTTCCAGGGTAACTTTCCCAGTCTACAGATTTCCAGCAAGATTACTGACATTCAAGCTCACAGCAGTACACAGATCCCCACTCTCCAACCTCCTCCACACTACTCCTCACCTGCTAGCTACCACTTCCTGTCTTTTAGACCCACTCTTCCTCCAGCAGGTGAGTTAACCCCGTCTCATCCTTTAAAGGGACCACAGTCCAAACAGAGGGGAAATATAGCGTCCTTCCAGGACCCAGCCCCGGTGTCCTGTACACGTACACTGAGGTCTCTGGTTTGAATCCTGGTTCAGGCAGGACAATATCTGCATTGAGTTTGCATATTCTCACTGTGCTTGCATGGTTTCTACTTTCCTCCCACGCTCCAAAGATATGTTGGTAGGTGAATTGGCTCCTTTCTAATTTGGCCCACCTATGTATGCATGTGAGATAGGGACCTTAGATTGTAAGCTCCTTGAGGGCAGGGACTGATGTGAATGTGCAGTATGTACTGTAGGCGCTGCAAGTGGCTGCTCTCTATAAATACTTGTAATAAATAATGAAATACAGTTCAGCTTTGGACTTGCAGTTGCTCCAATTAAATATATAAATGTTTTTAAATAAACATAAATGATATCCTGAATATAACAAATAAAATGTTAAATATATGTAACAAAAGTAATGACAGAAATAGGAAAATGCCACATTAAACCCAGGCAAGGAATGCCAGCATCTATATAGCTAAGCTAACTGCCACAGGCCCATAGTTTGAGAGGGCAGTCAGACGTTTTGGCATGAACCAACAGCTGAACAATAAAAGAGGAGAAGGCAAAGTTAAGGTGGCCATACACTTTACAACCATCGCAAGACCTTAGTCTTGCGATGGTTGTAAAGTACTTAAAAAAACGTACGATCTGCCCATCTTGGACAGGCAGATCGTACTCTCGATCATCGCAAGCCCGCCCCCCTGAGGGGCGGGCTTACGATGACTGTAATGAGGGGCGGGCTTACGATGACTGCAAACGGGCTGTGTGCGCGTGCGCACACCGGCCCGTTCGGCACTTATCGAACCAGCAGGCCACTAACTCGCCAAGAATCGTACGATTCCTGGCGGGTTTTCTAGCAGGCTGGTTCAACGGAAGACGTGCGACCGTACAGTAGAAACGGTCGCACGCCTTCCATACACTGCACGATTCTCGTACGATCGCGGGATTTCCCGCAATTCTCGTAGGAGAATTGTGCAGTGTATGGGCACCTTAATAGAGATGAGCTCATCAGTCTTCTGCTTTTCCCTTCACTGTCCAATCACAGGCTGGGGGAGGGACAAGTGCTACTACACTGCAGTCAGCACTGTCCCTTTAATGAGAGAGCCTGGCATCACTTTGGGTCATGTGGGGGCAGGCCCGGATTCCCCACAAGGCCACCGAGGCCAGGCCTCGGGGCGGCAGGGAGCCTCGGGGGGGCAGCGCCGTGGAGTCCCCCGACGCCCCAAACATATAGTTCCGGGCGCCGGGCAGTAAGTTGCTTTCTATATTAAGTCCTGCTTTGGGAAGGCAGGACTAAATGTAGTGTGGGGAATCCGCTTGCTCGTTAACAAGTGATTGCGGCGATGTCGCCGCAATCACTTGTAAAATGTGTGCTGCCGTCCGTCCTCCCCCCGCCCCGCCCCCCTACCTCTCTCTGCTGGCTCTGTCTTCGGGACTCCGTCCTCCCCCCGGC